>NW_011921454.1:0-1285 GCF_000151845.1 Pteropus vampyrus
ATACAGCATAAATATGAAGGCTCTGACAAACATCTGTCTCTTCATAATCACCCTGTTATAATTGCATCACTTCATGCAAATATAACTTCCTCTGCCTAGTGAATTCCTACCTATCTGCAAGACCTAGCTCTCTGGGACAGTTCTGCACTCTGGGAACCCTTTCCAGACTATCCTAAAGATACACAGGAGGCTTTATCCCCAAGTCAAGCAGGAATGACCCACACCATCTAGAGATCTACCATCTATAAAGGGCTCTCTCCTACCTTTTCTCATTTATCCCTCGTATGGCTCTGGGAGGGTGGGCACGCAGAGGCGAAGTCATTTGATAAGTGGTAGAACCAAAAGCCCCAGCTTGCAGGTGTCTCTGACTGCTTCCTGCTGTATAGCAGAAAGGTTTTTTAAAAGGCAGTACCTCCCTTGACCTCTTTTTCCTTTCTTTCCCATCAAGTTTAAATGTAAGGCAGCTGAGATAACTAAGTCAACTCCCAAGGAAATGAAAGTTTTAATAATCTGTCTTTCTTGCTTACTCATCTACATCCTCTGGCAAAGACACTTGGAGGGCTGAGACCGTTCTGGAGGCCACTAGACTTTGGGCTTCTAATATTGTGTTCTGAAGCAATCCATTCAATACTCTGGACCTCAATTTGTTCATCTGTAAAATAGAAATTCAGTTTTATACATATCCATTAGATGCCACCACGTACAGAGCCCAGAGCTAGGTACTACAGATATAGATGCAAAGATAAGTAGACATGGTCTCTGCTCTTAATAAATGTACAGTCAGGAGAGACAGAAATTAAAAAATAGACCTCATGGAAGAGTGAAATTAAGTAGATATGGAAGAAAGACTATTAATACCTGATTTGCTGATCTCAAATGAGGTCATAAATATCAAATATTCTTTTTAAAATTTTAATATTTTTAATTTTTCAATTATAGTTGACATATAATATTATATTAGTTTCAGGTATACCACATAGTAACTAGACATTTATATAACTTACAAAGTGATCACCCCGATAAATCTAGTACCCATCTGACTTAACTGTACTTGGTTATTACAATATTATTGACTACATTCCTTACGCTATACTTTATATCCCCATGACTATTTTGTAACTACCAATTTGTACTTCTTAATCCTTCCCCTCTTTTACCCACACCCCCCAACCACCCTCTAATCTGATAATCCTCAAAATATTCTCTGTATCTCTGAGATTTTTCTGTTTTATTTGCTTATTTTGTTCTGTAGAGTCCGCATGTAAGTGAAATCATGTGGTATCTG
>NW_011921455.1:0-1068 GCF_000151845.1 Pteropus vampyrus
GTATTAGCTTAGCTCTAGTTTTTATTTTTCCATAGAGTATTTCTAATAACGGTATTTCTAATACCATCTATAAGCAATGGAATATCTAGCATATTTTCAAATTTATTCATTAGAAGGACTTATTTTTTCTTCTGGAGAAAAAAAATGACTCTTTAACATAAAAATTTCTTACCCACAATAGAAATTCAGTCAATATTTTTTTTTATGAATGCAAATTACACTTGACATCTGTTTTGGATATAATCAAAATGCTTTTGGTATGTGTGAGTCTGTAAAGGCACATTTCCTTTTGTTCTTATTGCATTAGCCTGAAGTTCTCAGTGGAATTGACATGGGATGTTAAGTCGAATATTTCAAAAAAACTTTTCTTTGTTCTCAGTAATTAACATACCACTATCAATATAATTTTACATAATTATACCAGTTTAAATGGGGAACTAAAATTAAAAAGAAATTCTCATTGATTAAAGATAATTTATTTGAATTGGTAAATTATATGTATTTAAAACAAGTGGTAATCATTCATAGGTCTTTATTTCATCTCCAAACACAAAGATGAGAATGTAGATTTAAGATTAGTATAAAATAAGAGTTTTATGTTACATGATTTTAATAGTTTTTTTTTTTTTCTCTAAACGATGACTGCTTCAGTTGGAATTTTTGAAGCATGAACTAGAACTGAAGGAAAAATGAAAATTTGGAATGTATTCCTCATTCCATTAGGGAAAAAAGACTTTTCAGTCACTCAGATCTCTGACACGAGTTCAGGGTATAAGCTAGTGGAGAATGATGGACACTAGTAAAGCACTTAGCTGGTTATGTAGTTTATTTAAGAATAAATACTCTATTTACTTTGTTTGAAAGTTCAATAGATTTGAATTTTAGTCAAATGAAATGGCATTAGATCTTTCTTTATTAATGTTGATACAAGTGTGTTCAGAGGGCTTTTATCAGTTATTGCTAATAATGAGTTTTCTTCCTCATTTTCTCAATGCTCCAATTTTGTAAAGTTCATCTGATTTTTGACATTATGACATGAGCAAGTATATTCATTCAGTTCCTAATGTG
>NW_011921456.1:0-2870 GCF_000151845.1 Pteropus vampyrus
ATTGATTCTGGGACAGCATCAAAGGGCAGTCTGTAGGTGGGCCATGCAGAAGTGTGGTGATGGAAACCTCATAGCCAAAGCTTTTGCCATTTGAGTTCCCAGGACAGCGAGGACTGATGTTGTAGCTCATGGTGGCCTTCTCTTGAGCTCCGTGACCACCATCATCAACAGCACCAGCACGTCGTCACCACAGACATTTGACCAAGGACTGTAAGAGAGCATCACTGAGAGACAGAGCTCCTTCGAGCTTGCAGGTAAGAATCCCGGCTTCTACCTGGAATTCCTCTGCACACATGCAGATGTAGTTGTGAGTTAAAGCCCTCTTTCCGTGGGATACAAGAAAACAAATCATAGTGTTGCAGAGTGAGCAAGGGGTATTAGAGAGCATTTAGTTTGTCTGTGTCTTTATCCAGATGCAATGATTGGGATATATTCAAAGGAAAGATTTGCTTTTCATTCTTTCCAATTCCCTGATTGTCTCATATTTTTTTCCTTTCTAACACATCCCCAACTACATCCTCACAAAGGTTTATCAGTTTTTTGTTGTTTTGTTTTGAAGGACATAGAGTTCTCACCATTTAATGTGGGTTAATGAACTGTCTATAAGTTTCTGTGCACATCACATGGAAGAGATAAGAGATAAAGCAATCCACACACGCCACAGATGAGTTCCTCTGATGCCGTCATTCAAGAGAGGCCACATTAAAAAGAGACAATCTCAAGGAAGAGACTAATTCAAGAAGGCAGCTGCTAAGATAGTCATGTCAAGAAGGGGACTCTGAGCAGTCAGGGGGCTCTGAAGTCAGGGAGGCAGTACTGGAGGGAAGGCAAGCAACAGAAATAATTGACAAAATAGTCTCCTTTTTCGCGTTCCTAATTTTCAGGAAAATGCCTACCGTTAGCCTTTCGTGAACTTTTAAAACACCAAAGTATAACACATTTGTAGAAAAAATAGAAATTGTAAGTGTACCGCACACTGGTTTATCACAAATAGACCACCTATGTAAATGCGAGTCAGGTCAAAAAATGGAAATTGTCAGCCACCTAGAAGCTCCTCTTGGCTTCCTTCTTTTCAAAGTCAACCAGTGTAACTTCTCACAATTTAGCCATTTCCAGTTTTGGACAATTATTAATAAAATAACCCTTTATACATTCCTTGATATCTAGGTTATTTAGCCATGATGTATTTCTGACATTCAGCCGCATTGCTGTCTTTACTGTGGTTCATTCATTTTCTTGTATTCTAATATCTCATTGTATAACATGTGACCGTTGATCCTCTCTGTTGATGGACATTTGGCTCTGACATTTCAGCCTGTGTCACATGGTGCACATGTACATTTCTACGAGTAATATTGCTAGAAATGTACATCTCCTTTGCTGTCAGTTTTTTTTTTTAAACTTACTATTTCAGGATAGCATGGAATGTGAAAGAGATCTAATTAGAAAAGTGGTTTTATTTGGACTATTGCAAAATTTCCTCCTAATGTGTAAAACTGGTAAGATTTTTAAATTAAATTTATAGAGGTGACATCGATTAATAAAATTACATAGGTTTCGTGTCTGATTCACTAAAATATGCTATATATAAATATTGGATTTTTTTTGTACATTTCTTGTTTTGGTAATAGTTTTATATATTCTCTGCAATGAAAACATGTTATTATTCACAGCTTCACATTAGATGTTTGTTTCTTAGCCTCCTCAGTCTGGCTCATCAGAATCAGAGAGCTCTTTTCCCCTTCACCTGGAATCTGCCCATTCTCTTTGGCTCCTTCATCGAATGGAGTCAGCTAGGCCCCCTGGTAGGACACACTCAGTACAGGCCAGAAGTTCAGTGCTTGTGAAAAGCAGTCTTCAAGGGGCCTGCTGGCTTTTCATTGAAATTAGTGGTCGAGAGGAGCAGACAGCCTGTTTAAAGATTGTGAATTGTTGTTGTTCATAGTGATGGTTTTAGTAGATGAAACACCTGTGTTTGGAACATTGCAAGGCCTCACCTGGGCCAGACATTGACACTAGACGAGGGTTGGAAGTGGGAGAACATTAAGACATCTGTGTTTCTATGCTGAGTAATGGCAGAACCGGGAATGAAAGGCCTAAGAGGCAGTTCTTTTCATAGGTGTATGATCGTGGGCACGAATCCTTTGTAAGTATCAGTGATAAATTAATGACACTTTCTTTTTCTCAGTCTCTCTTATTCATCGAATTTATGTTTTTTGGGGGTAAGTTAAACAGTATGATTAATGGCTGTTACAGTGGGTTCAAGAGGTGCTATGAAGGGAAGTGAGGGATAACAGGATGGCAGATCCTTAATACAGATGCTCAATGATTTTCCCCTGAGGAAGTGACATTTGAGCAGAGCCAGAGGAAAGTATGGAGGGGACCCTGTGGGTGTGTATATGTTGCATTCTTTCACAGTCACGCGTGTGGCGTGTGTGGGGACAGCAAGAGGTGAGGTTTGCCCATGAGGGTCAAATGGGAGAGGGAAAAATACAACAGTCAGAGAGGGAGTGGGAGGGGAGGTCACACAGGGCCCTATGTGCCATCATAGGAATTTGGATTTTATTCTACATGTGAAGAAAACAGCTGAAGCTAAGTTAACTGGGGCATTACAGGAGTTGAATTCCGAAGATATAACAATGAGGAAAGTAGGTACCGTTTTGGGAATCCTCACTGAGTTCCAGGCGTGTTGCTCAGACTTTTCATGTTTGATCACATTCAGGTATTGAAATGTTGCAGATGTTTTGTACAGGTGAATGCATCATTGAGACTCTGTTTCCTGCCTAAATGTCTGTGTCTCTGCTCCCAACCCCACTTCCCCGTTTCAGGTGAACACAAAGAATTGATGAACTCTAAGGGACAGTCTAGTC
>NW_011921457.1:0-1066 GCF_000151845.1 Pteropus vampyrus
TAGAAACAAGCAGAACTTTGGTGGTTACACAGGCCTGGAATGAAAATATTGAACATTTTGAAGTGCATCAAATATATAACTTGCTTCCCTATAAAATAATTTGCCAAATTTTGAACTCACTCATAGTGGCCAAGGAGTAAACTTAAAATCTCTGAAAATAAGAGCTATTTTTAAAATGATGATACAGAATCAATATGCTCTATGTAATTTAAGCATGATAAAAGAAAGAAAAATCAGACCTAAATATTTTTTAAAAGAGTGGTGAAAACTAAAATAAAACCTTCGAATTATCAAGAGGAAAAAGAAAACAAGTTACCTTCAAAAAAAAAAAAAAGAACCAGTAATAATACCAACAACTACTTTGTCAAAAGAAACGAAGAAAGAAAAAAGGCAATGAAATGTTGATTAAAAAGAGCTAAAGTCATTTTTAAAAAGTCATCCTAGATTTTATTTCAGCAAAAAGTTTTAAGAACAGGGTTAAGTAAAGATTTAACAATGAACATGAACAAATATAATTAAAAACAAGCAGACCTGTAACAGAAATACAGAGAAATCCTGAGACATGAAAATTAACTACAGATAGAAACAGAAATGTAAGAAGAAATAAAGAGCACCAGAATGGGTAAATTTCTGCTTAAATATAAAAGAATATTGATTTCACTAAAAATAATAGTAATATCTCACTGGGGTTCAAAAGTATTCAGGATTATGATATATAAAAAAATAATGAAAAGGTAGACAAAAGTAAGTGGAATTATAAGTATTAACCAACGATATATTTGGCAAAAATAATAATGTATATTAGATTCTTTAACTCAGAAAATAATATGTTGATCTAGAGAAAGTACTAAAGAAGAGTAAAAGATTGTATAACAAAGAATTAAATTAGGGAAAATGATATAATATAAAATAATAGATTTATTAAAATGAACACAAAGAAAAAAAGGAATATAAAAGAGATAAAAGAAAAAAATAATAAAATGATTTCAAAATATATATAGGAAATCAAAGATTGAAGTAAAGCAAGGGCATTTTAGAACTATAGAACAAGATCAGGTATCAAGAC
>NW_011921458.1:0-2865 GCF_000151845.1 Pteropus vampyrus
TCAGAGAGCTGATCGCAAAGCTCATAAGGCACGGAGGCCGAGGTCAGACCCACAGCTGTCTGCATTGTCTCCCAGCTGACCTCTTTACAGCGGGTGACGGCCCCCATGGACGGATGGGCCAAAGCATCCCTGGCTACGCTGTCTGTGGGTGGCCGTGAACCATGCAAGAGGATACAGAGACGAATGAGACGTAGTTTGTACCTATAGGAGATCAAAGTGTCAATGAGTGTTCCTCCAACTTCGGTACCCCAGTACCCGCAGATGACCGAGCATCGCTCACAGAGCCCCAAGGCCCCGGGAGGGCTGTGCATTTGCCGCAAGTGAGCCTTTTTTCGGAAGTCTGCGATTCTGGCTAGAAATGGACGTCACCAGAGAGCTTTTTGCCAAAGTTACCATATACATATATATGCATATATATGTTCATCTATATGCATATATATGTATATGGTGGATTTTTGAAGGAAACCTGCCTGGACCCAGCTTTACCACAGAAGACAGGCCGCTCCTCGCACCTCCACCTCCCCGCAGTGTGGACACCGGGCGTTCCAAATCCACATTTCATGATGATCTCTTTTCATCCCAGAGGCCCCGGGGCTCCTTCCTAAGGCCTCGGCTCCTTCCCGCTTTCCGCAGTGGAAATCAGACTTCAGGACGGAATGGACACCTCCCTCGCCCTCACCTTTCTGCCTGGGATGGTCGTGATGGTCCCCGTGGACACATTCAAAATGAAGAAATGAAAAGATCAGACAGCTGATCACATGCTCCTAAGTGACGGAGGCCGAATTCAGACCCAAAGCTGTCTGCAGTGTCTCCCACCTGACCTCTTTCCAGCGGGTGACGGCCCCCATGGACGGAGGGTCCAAAGCATCCCTGGCACGCTGTCTGTGGGTGGACGTGAACCCTGCAAGAGGATACTATTGACGAATGAGACGTAGTTTGTACCTCTAGGAGCTCAAAGTGTCAGTGAGTGCTCCTCCAACTTCGCTACCCCAGTACCCGCAGATGACCGAGCATCGCCCACAGAGCCCCATTGCCCCTGGAGGGCTGTGCATTTGCCGCAAGTGAGCCTTTTCTCGGAAGTCTGCGATTCTGGCTCGAAATGGACGTCACCAGAGAGCTTTTTGCCAAAGCTACCATATACATATATATGCATATATATGTTCATCTATATGCATATATATGTATATGGTGGATTTTCGAAGGCAACCTGCCTGGACCCCTGCTCTACCACAGGAGACAGGCCGCTCCTCGCACCTCCACCTCCCCGCAGTGTGGACACCGGGCGTTCCAGAGCCACAATTCAGCATGATCTCTTTTCATCCCAGAGGCCCCGGGGCTCCTTCCTAAGGCCTCGGCTCCTTCCCGCTTTCCGCAGTGGAAATCAGACTTCAGGACGGAGGCAGACACCTCCCTCGCCCTCAACTTTCTGCCTGGGATGGTCGTGATGGTCCCCGTGGACGCATTCAAAATGAAGAAATGAAAGGCTCAGAGAGCTGATCGCAAAGCTCCTAAGTCACGGAGGCCGAATTCAGACCCACAGCTGTCTGCAGTGTCTCCCAGCTGACCTCTTTCCAGCGGGTGACGGCCCCCATGGACGGAGGGGCCAAAGCATCCCTGGCTACGCTGTCTGTGGGTGGCCCTGAACCCTGCAAGAGGATACAGAGACGAATGAGACGTAGTTTGTACCTCTAGGAGCTCAAAGTGTCAGTGAGTGCTCCTCCAACTTCGGTAGCCCAGTACAAGCAGATGACCGAGCATCGCCCACAGAGCCCAAGGCCCCGGGAGCTCTGTGCATTGGCCGCAAGTGAGCCTTTTCTCGGAAATCTGCGATTCTGGCTCAAAATGCACGTCTGTAGAGTGCTTTTTGCCAGAGCTCCCCTAGATATATCTATATCTATATCTTTATCTGTATCTATAGATATCTCTATATCTATCTATCTATCCATCTATCTATCTAACTAACTATCTATCTATCTATCTATCTATCTATGTATCTATGGATTTCTCTCTCTCTTTCTATATATATATTTATATATATATGGTGATTTTTATAACAAAAGGCTGTGTTTTCCTTAGACATTTGAGATCAGACAGGCCGCTCCTAGCACCTCCACCTCCCCGCAGTGTGGACACCGGGCGTTCCAGAGCCACAATTCAGCATGATCTCTTTTCATCCCAGAGGCCCCGGGGCTCCTTCCTAAGGCCTCGGCTCCTTCCCGCTTTCCGCAGTGGAAATCAGACTTCAGGACGGAAGCAGACACCTCCCTCGCCCTCACCTTTCTGCCTGGGATGGTCGTGATGGTCCCCGTGGACGCATTCAAAATGAAGAAATGAAAGGCTCAGAGAGATGATCGCAAAGCTCCTAAGGCACGGAGGCCGAATTCAGACCCACAGCTGTCTGCAGTGTCTCCCAGCTGACCTCTTTCCAGCGGGTGACGGCCCCCATGGACGGAGGGGCCAAAGCATCCCTGGCTACGCTGTCTGTGGGTGGCCGTGAACCCTGCAAGAGGATACAGAGACGAATGAGACGTAGTTTGTACCTCTAGGAGCACAAAGTGTCAGTGAGTGCTCCTCCAACTTCGCTACCCCAGTACCCGCAGATGACCGAGCATCGCCCACAGAGCCCCAAGGCCCCGGGAGGGCTGTGCATTTGCCGCAAGTGAGCCTTTTCTCGGAAGTCTGCGATTCTGGCTCGAAATGGACGTCACCAGAGAGCTTTTTGCCAAAGCTACCATATACATATATATGCATATATATGTTCATCTATATGCATATATATGTATATGGTGGATTTTCGAAGGAAACCTGCCTGGACCCCTGCTCTATCACAGGAGACAGGCCGCTCCTCGCACCTCCACCTCCCCG
>NW_011921459.1:0-1563 GCF_000151845.1 Pteropus vampyrus
TCAGCTCTCCTTTAGATATGAGGAAAAGTAAAAAACCTTTCATGACATAAAAAAATTAGAGGATTCTCCGCTATGAGGAATGCACTACAGGAAATAGGGAAATGGGTCAACAAATTGAAAACAAAATGACAAAACAAAATAGCAGGCTGATAGAAGCAGAGCAGTGCAACACTTACTAAGAACAGGGCATTATAAGCTTAAATAATAAGAAGAGATATGCTATAGCAAGAGATAATGAACGTTGAGCATGGAACAAATTGAGACAACAATGACTGAAAAAGGGAGGATTCTTTGGTGGTATTTCCTCCACATGGACAGTGCGATCAGTGAAAACCACACACGGCCCAAAGTGTAAGCAGTCTTCAGCACCGTTTCATCGGCTGCTAGCCATTCAGGAAAAGCAGGCATTTTCCCTAGTCTGTTCCTCAGGGACCTGGATTTGCGTAAAAGAAAAATAAATGTTGCTATTCATGATCAAAAGTATCTCACAAAACGGGTAGATCCCGTTCACTAGGAAGCCCTCTATTTTATGAGCACCTTGATGGATGTGGGAAAGTTTAGAAAGAGCTAAGCTGCTCTACCCCACAGGAGAGTCTGGACCTGCTGAGGGATCCTGAGGGAAGGGACAGACTGGAAAAACGAGAAATGCCAAGCAACCAGCGAGAGAGATGAGGTCAGTGATTCAATAGGCTGAAGGTCAAGTGACAACTATCCGGGAGTGAGGTCAAGAGCATTTCAAGGACAGGGGGATGCCCAGCGCTGGGGTTAAAGGTGTCAAAGTTATTGCTCCACAGAAACGTGCCGAACTGCCTGAAATCTCCACGGTTCCCTGACCTAACAAGTGCTTTGGTTGAAGCATGTTTTTATGTGGTTTTGTTTGGTTCTGTTTTATTTACTGGGAATCAAAGAAGGGGCTGGGTTACATATCTAGAGAAATACCCAGCAAAAAAGCATGTCTAGATGTAGGCGTAAATTCGAGGGGGAACCCTGCACCTGCTGCAAACTGCAGACGTTTTAGCAGCAATGGAACTTCGACAGGGAATCTAGCTGAGTTATAGTTCAGTAGTTCCTTTGGGAAACAGTTGGGTAATATTTCAAAATCTCAATGCCTAGATCCCAGCCCAGACTAATTAAGTCAGAACTTCTGAGTGGGACCAGGTATCAGTAGTTTTTAAAGCTCCCCCGGTGATTACACATGCAGCCACACCTGATGCTATTTATACACCTCATCTGGTCTCAGGGAACTAATATCCAAATGCCACCTGAGTATATCCGACTCTGGGCTTCATTGACCTCAGGTGATACTGTGGCGACGTCCCCGGAGCCCCCATGCTGAGAGCTAGAGTGCAGAATGACTGATTAGAAGAAAATCTGCTCCTTGTTTGGGTTACCGTTCGATGCACCACTTTTCAGTGTTATGTGTGTTTGTTCGCACTTCAGAGTATAATGAGGAGAAACAGGTGACTGGACCGTTGTCTCCCTGTGCCTGCCTCACTAGCTTGGCCCTATAGGCTTGGGACGGGGTCGGTGTTTTCCCCTCTGTGCATCTTTTAATGGGGTTTG
>NW_011921460.1:0-1035 GCF_000151845.1 Pteropus vampyrus
GGGGATGGGGGGTGTGGTGAGCAGACGGAAGTCGCGGTACCCGCAATTCAGCCATTATTCTGGGCCTCGGGTGTTGTCGCGTCCTGTTCCCGTGTCATCTCCCGGCGTCCCGGCGCCAAAGCGACTGTACCCAAAGCCAGAGCCGCAGCGGGGAGCCCCCGGTGAGCGGGGTGGGCTCGGGTCGGGTGGACATGCGCGGAGGGCGGCCGGGGGTGTGGGCTTGAGTCGCTTGGGCGGCGCACCCCTCGCCGGCCCCTCCCCGCCGCTGACCCCCCAGCGCTATCCCTCCTCAGCTGGGTGTTGAGGTGGACGCCGTGGCCTCACTTAGGCAAGCCGCAAGCTTGGGGAAGGTGTTGAAGACAGCACCTCTGAGTCTGTGTCTGCGCACCGGTGCTGCAGTCCATAGAATGTGTTGCCTCTGTGGGAACAGCTGCCTCAGTGGCCAGGGTCCCCAGCTGAAGCAGCACTGCTCTCCCTGTCACCTCTGAGGCTGATGCAGAGAGAAACAGCTGGAGACATCCCTGGAGCAGTGGCTCCCAGACTTCTCGGGACTTTTTTTTTTTTTTTTTTGAGGGATAGACAAATTTCCATCTTTTAATTGTATAATATAATGGTAATTAAAAAGCAAACTTAGACTACTTGCACCACCATTACTTCAGATAGTATATTTTGACACTAAGTACTGAGACCCTAAAACTCACAATAAATGCTGTCCTTTGCAAGAAAGGTCATTGCCAACCTGTCAGTGACTATTCGTAGTTATTGTTTTATTTTCGTTTTACCATTTGCCAGGTTAAAACTTTAGAATGAACTACTGTTTGGAAACTATTGCTTTAGAATAGTTGTTGGGATTTTGTAAGTCTTTTGGAATTATTTCGGATTTTTTGAATTAGAATCCTTGAGTTCACAATTTGCTCCCACAAATGAACTAGTTGAGTGGCCTTGAGTGAATCACTTAGCTCCTCAGAACCTTTTGTTCTTTTTGACTTATGGCTCACAAACATTTAGTGAGAGTAAACAAAATGTATGTTTAAG
>NW_011921461.1:0-2860 GCF_000151845.1 Pteropus vampyrus
TGGATCTGTTCACTTTCTGTTTTTGAGTGACAATCTCTATCGTTCCTCTGTTGGTGTCGTTCAACTTAATGCTGTTAGATTTTTCCCTGCGTGCTATGTCAGAATGTTGATCTAGCCCTGTTTCTAGGATCTTGTAGATCCATGAGATTTCTCAAGGCTGTGTGTGTAGGTGGAGGGTGGGTAAGGGTGGGAGGGAGGTGGATGCTGATTTTTTAATTTAAAGTTTTCAATTACAATTTTTATTCACTATTTTGTATTTCAGGTGTACAGCATAGTGGTTTGACATTTATATATTATTTATGAAGTGATCCCCAGGTGTTGGTTCTTACATGTTCTTTTGGCTTTCATTTTATGCCATTCTAATGGTTCGTTTTTCACCGAGTAATTAAAAAGCGAGTCTTCCTAGCGGTCTTGTATGCATGTAACCTGAGCATCCAATCCGGGACCTTTTCCTTAACTCCATGATGCTTGCTCACACTGCAGCATTGCAAACCAGTTAATTTTACCTTGCTTGGATAGCAGGTTTTAGAATTGGAATAAAATCAATGCTATTTTCATGTCCAGTACCACATAGTATTGAAAAGTACTCACTTTTGGGGGAAACAGTATAGTATAGTCTTAGCCAGGAAAATATTTGGTCAGTCGCTTGTCATTTCAGGATGTGGTTTGGTCAGCACAGAGAAGGACATAAATGGGATTCTCATTTTTAAACCTGGACCACTAAAAGTTTCTCTCAATCCTGGCAAATTGCTTTCTGCAAGTATGATCTGGTAGATTGAGTATGTGGACAATATGTCAGTCGATTCCCACGAGTAAGTTTTCCGTTCCCCATCTCCTTTCGATACGGCATGAGGGAAAATGATGGTATATCTTTAGCATTAATTGGAAGACAGGTATTTCTTCGACAGTGGCTTATTATCACTTAACTTAGTGGCATCACTGCCAAAGAAAAGAGCCAGGAGTAAGAACCCACCATTGGATGAAGGCTGTATCATAGTACCACTAGGACTAGCGCACCAGAGACTGGATCAGCACTCTTGGCAGGAGAATTCAAGTAGCTATGGGAATGTTTACTCCTCATTCTGACAGCTTAATGCAATGTGAGCTTACTGCACTGTACCAAAAGGGAAATGAAAGTCAAAAAGCATCTTTTTCTACATGCTTGATTTTTTCAGGAAACTTGACTTATAGAAAACCAAAGAAAATTATCTAACTTGGAATACTTTAAAATTTAAAAAAAAAAAAATTAACTTCAGTTTAGAATTGTTGTAGATATAAAGAAAAGTTACAATGGTAATTCCTATATACTCCTCACACAGTTCCCCTTCTTAACATCTTTTATACCTCTGGTGCATTTGCCATAAGTAACTTTGATACATTATTAACTAAACACATTATTTTTCTGATTTCACTAGTTTTTCTCTAGTGTTTTTGTATTCCAGGATTTCATCCTGGATACCACATTACATTGAATTGTCATGGCTTCTTAGCTTCTACTGGTCCGTGACAATTTCTCATACCTTCCATGGTTTTGATTACCCAGACAGTTTTGAGGAGTCTTTGTCAAGTATTTTGTAGAATATCTCTCAATATGGGTTTCTATTATCTTTTTTATGATTGCACTGGTGTTACAGGGTTTTTGTAGGAAGACCACAGAATGAAGCTATTCTCATCCTATCAGTAGTATATGATGTCAATGTGAATGATCACTGATAATGCTAAACTTGATCACTTGGTTGGAGTAGTGTCCCTCAACTTAAAAGCAGGTAAAGCACCGTGCTTGCTACTTGGTAAAGATTTCTTTTATAAATTGTTTATCAAATTGTACATAAGATAAGATCAGATTTTTTACATGTTTCTGATTTTAATGTTGGAAAAAATATAAATAGAAAATAACAACACCCAGAATTTAAAAATAGCCTCAAGCCGATCCAGTTCAGAGTCCAAATTTTTGGTTTTTAGTGTTTATTAGAATATGAATGAATCGTTGCCCTTTTCTTTGTTCCCCAGGATTTAACTTTAGGATTTTATTTATCTTCACATCTCATTAGGAGAGAGGTATCCAATTCATAATACCTCTTAATCTTGGAGTTTAGAGCTTGAGTAAGGAAAGGATTGACAGAAATTTGTTTGCATTTTATGAGCCAATCAGCCCAGAGTTGATTATGTTAATGCAGAAAATGGAAGCAATACAAAAATGACCAGCCATGATAACTAAGAAATCTATGATGGTAGGAGAAATAAATCAGTCTTAAGAGCTAGATGGGGTATCAAAAGCCAAATGCCTGCATAGAGTTTTTTAAAAGCATTGATAAATTTATGGTACTAATAAGATTTCAAAAGAATGGCTATGTTATCATTAGTTTGGGACATATGGGCCACTGGCAGTTGACATAATGAGATGGATACATATAAGATTATGAGCTGATGGTCACTCCCAGATATTAGTGTAATAGTGAAACTATGGAAGGGTTCTAAAGCAGCAAGAATTCCTAGTGAAGCAAGAATACATGAGCATATGTTATTACACACATACAATGCATATCATCAGACTTAAGTGTGGATGAAAATCTAATAGGAACTCATAAAATAACACCTCTGGGAGAGAACAAAGTTAATTGGAAGAAATGTGGCAAGCAGTTCTATTGATAAACAACGTGTTTCCAAACAGGCATGCATTTATCATAGAGGATAATAACCTGGGCTTCTGATCAAGATGGTGGAGTAGGTAAATGCTATGCTTTCCTCTTCTCACAACCACACCAAAATTACAACTAAACTGCAGAACAGTCATCATTGGGAGTAAACCTGAAGTCTAGCTGAACAGAAGTCTTTCATATTGGAAACATACAGAAAATGA
>NW_011921462.1:0-2859 GCF_000151845.1 Pteropus vampyrus
TGGTCCGTGCTTCACTAACCTTTTCTAGTAGGCAAATATGTCTGTAAGAAAAAAAAAATCAGTCCATGTAGAGAAGCGTTTTCTCATTACTACATTCAAAATATTTACTTTTCCCCAATATATGTTTTTCTCTCATAAAAGGGTGGTGTAGTGACTTCTCTTGTGCTTGCTAGGTGTGTGCTTTGGCCTCGAAAAGAAAGGGGCATGGACGGAGGCTGATCGTGGCATTGCGAGCTTACTCCTTACCCCAAGTCCCTTCATTGCCCCTGATATTTTCACAATACTTTCATTACTCAATCAACAAAAACTACTCTAAAACAAGACGAAAAATACCCATAAAAACTCCACTCGAGGATCTGGTTCAACCCATCTTTCTCCTGCTTCCACTCAGCTTTGAAATCGTGCAGCTGTAGGAAATAGGTTTACAGGGGCCTCACAGGGTTGGACATTCCCACTCAGGCTCCAAGAATTGTCAGGAAGTTTTGGAGTGGGGAGTTCAGAAGCAAGAGAAATCTTGCCCCTGGATCTCTTGGGCCCTAAAGGCTCCTTAAGGTCCCTTCTCACTCTAATGAAGGCTGCGATGGGGATGGCCTTGTGAACCCCTCTCAGCTTAGCCTGAATAAAATGTACAGCTCGCCCTCCCCCACCTCTGCCTTTCCCACATGTAGAGACCAGACAGATGGCACTTCCTGCTTTGCGTGTGCGTAGGTGTGAGCCTCAGGGAGGATGATGATGAGGGCTGTGTTCACTCCTGCCACAAATGAATGAATGGTCATGGTCACTGGTGACCTGCCTTTCCCTCTATTAACCCCAGGGGAGGAATTCTGGATGAATGGAACAGGGTGTGACTGTATGTGGGTAACTATCTGACAGTCGGATACCGTGAAATTTGGGTGGGATGTGGGTGAAGAATTGAAAAGGTTGGATCCAGAAGGAGGCAAAGTGACACAGAGTGTCCATAAATATGCAGCGACCGAGAAGCCCTGATGTCCCATCATCATCTACAGGTATGGGAGGAGGGAAGGGGAAAGGGCCGCAACCTCTGTCTCCACCTTCTTCAGCTCTGAGATCACAGATATAAAGAAGCCACCTCTAGGGCCAAATCTGCAGAATTAAAGCAAGTCAGGAATGGTTAATTGTCTCCACAATACAGTTTCTAAGCTTGCACATCCTTGCCTCCTGAATTCTAGAAAAGATGACTTAACAACAGGTGGAAAAGCCAGGACTAGAGAACTCAGTGTCACTCCCAGTCTGGTGACCTTTACATAAACACATGGCCCAAGGTCTGCTCCAGGGGAGAGTTGGGGACTTAAAAGGATGAGAGACTGGCCTGCCATCACGTAATAATTCTTATGTGATTCTAGCCTTGCTTATCCCAGAGCCCTGCAGGAGACGAAGACACCACACAGGATTTATCACACGGGAGCGCAGAAGTGACCTGTCCAGAATGGGTGGTGCAGTCCAGGATTGGTCCTCGGCGTGGCCTGCTCCTAGTGTAGCTTGCCTCCTCTCTGGCCCCAAACCACACAGAAAAAAGGGAGACCAGGAACAATCTTTCTAGAGTGATTCTGCACTTTGTGCCACACTTGGCACACAGGGGGCCCAGCTCGGGTGTCCTTGCAGTGGTGGAGAGTCCTGTTCTAGAACAACACTGATCTGATGACAGCAGGAATGGTCCTGCTCCCACACCTGTCAGGACAGCTCTTTGTGTCCCTGGAGACCACTCAATAATCCAGTTTGATGAGGTCCTTGGAAAGACTCCTCAGCTCCATCTAGGAGAGAAAGCGATAGGAGAGGAGTCAGTTCCCACCCTGGAGAGGCCTCTCCTGGCCCCCTTACCTGTGTGTGAGGAAATCCAGAGGGCTCTGGGACAGATCCCACTTGGTGATGACCATGGGACCACAAAGGCCTCTCTGGCTAGACAGGAGGGCAGGTCGCCACCTCAGGCCGTCACACTCACCTGGCAGAGTGGGACTGTGGAGTGGGCCATGAAGGACAGCACAGAGCCCAGTCCAGGTTCAACAATGTCCAGGAATGAGCCAGGAGGGAAGAGTGGTCTACATGCCTCACAAGACCCCAGCCATCAGGTAACAGTGCCAGAGATGAACATAGGACCCCAATCTTTGAGGGCCAAGGAAGCCAGGGAGGCAGGGGAGGCTACACTGTCCCCTGCTTTTCAACCAGAGTCTAGAGACATCTTGGGAACCAAAGTGCTGACAAAGTCCCCAAACACAAATGCACATTTGAGTAGTTTAGAGGCTCCAGGGACTAGTATAAGTCCCCTATACCTTAAAATGACTGTTTTCCAAGATCTAGAAGAGCTATGCCTTAACGCAGAGGTGGTTAGTGAGTTTAAGTCCAACGTAAAGGTACAGTCAGAGAATCTGCCATAAGACTGTCCCGTACACAAGCCCCTTGCTGCTGACAACTTGGCGTCTCAGGTGCCTCAGTGCCATCCCCAGAGAGTGCTAGTTTCCCAGGTGCTATGTTGCCCAAGCAGCAGTCCATGGTAGCAAGAGCCCAGGACCAAAAAATATCAAGACTTTTGGAAGAATCAGAACAAGATGATTGTCCCTACTTATGAGAGACAGGACCTCAGGAGGCCTGACCCAGGAGAGAATGCAGAAAAGCTTGAGAAATAGGGGACCTCTCAAGACAAGGGTATGAGTCCCTCTGTCCAGGCTGCGGAAACTGTAGACTCTGTTGCGAGGAAATACCTCCATATGATAACAGAGAAGGAACAGGGTGTTTTAAAAAAACTTCTTCAGAAAAAAAGGATGAGGCTTTTGTCCAGTGGATTTTCCCCCGTAAAAAACTTAAAGGTCAGGATGCTCTGAAAAGTGCAAGCCCAGATCAGCC
>NW_011921463.1:0-2856 GCF_000151845.1 Pteropus vampyrus
GTGTGTAGTGTCCAACATTTACATGAAAGTCACAGAGTTTCCCTATTGTCAAAGAGGGAAATACTTTGAAGACCCTGGGACCTAACACAGACATTATCCTCACTCTAGAATTTTGAGAGAACTTTAATGCAGGGTTGAGATGAGGATCTGGGAGGTGAGACCTCTTGCAGGTAGGAGAATCATGGAGGAGTATGAAAACAGGATTCACTTGACTTCTCACCTGGACTCTTGGGAACAGAGAATCAACAGGAAAAATTTCCAGTCCGTCCAGACCAATGTCCCACAGGGAAATCGGGGCTCAGTGGTGGGAGTAACATTGGAAACAGTGCCTAATGAGCAGATAAATGAAGCAGAAATGATCACCTCTCTGTTCGTACAAGCCTGGGCTTTACAACATATATTTATTATTTTGGATTCCTAAGTCCGAGTGAGATCAATGCTTTACTTTGTTCTGCTGCCTTGTCTGGGGACAGAGCTTCAGTCTCCATCGTCGATCATCCAGGGAGGCATTCAGACTTCCACACGGAGTCCTCCCTTTCAGAGACCCCATTCAGATGAGTCCAATAGACCAGCAGGTACTCAGGGAAGGGTCAGAGAGGATGGAACATGAGAACTTCTACCTGAGGTCTTCTGAGAGCCTAACTAGCCTCACCCAGAGCCTAGAGATGGCGATGTTTGTTTGCTAGGTAGACTAATTAATTTATTAATATGTAAAATTGGAGATTTTTTCTATCAACTTTGCTGTTTGACATTGAATTCCATCATATATAGAGAGATGAATTTGTTGGAAAGTATGAAAATTATAATTTTTTTATTCAATTCTAAGTCTGTCATATTGTGCCCCCCCTCGCTATTTTTACACATAAAAACTTATATGTCCTCACTCATCATTTGAGCAGCATTCTTTTTCATTCAGTAATGATCACATCTATCCTTTCCTAAGGATATCTGAATCTACTTACCTTTATATAGGTAGAAATTATAACAGTAAGTACTTCTTCCTCACAAATTGTCAAAAGTATATTTTTATATTTTTCTATGCAGGTCTTTCCTAATTATCTGGAATTAGATACCCATATCAATGTGATTAACTTATTGTGTTTTATCTTTTCTTTTAGAATTGGTCTTACATATTAATTGAGTTGACTTAATACAGTTATTAAAATCTACTATTTTAACTTGGTCATATTTCCCCATCTCTCAACATTTGTTCTATATTAATGCACATATTATAAAAGCACACAGGCAAAATAAGGGAGGTCCTTACTCATTGGATCTCACATTACAAAGGAGAAGGCCCAGTGTAGTGAAATGAGTGCACTATGACATCATTTCCTTAGGGAATACATGTATGAAGAAAGGGTATCAATAGTTGTAGAATAAGGAGGATTTTATAGAATATGTCTGGGCAGACATATTCTTTTCCTTATTCATATTGGATAAGGAAAAGAACCAGGACTAGTGTACCCATCAGAATTGTTCAAAAGAGGTCAAAACTCAAGCCCCAAAATATCAAAGGAAAGAATTCCACAAAGAAAAGTGAGAGAGTGTCCAGGCTCATCCAATACTGTGCCATATAAATACAAGTTTGGTTATGTAAATGTGGAATAAGCACAGTATAACAATTAGATCAGGGCTGAGGTGGATGCTGTGATGAGGCCAGTGGGGCAGTAAAGTCCTGTCAGTGTGATGTCCCTTGAGCCTTAGGGAACTGCAGCACCCACGCCGGCTGCCTCTTCTCTCCGCACCTGACTCTCTGTGAGTTCTTCATTCTTGTTGCTTTTCCCTCATTGACAAGAAGTGGTCTTTTAAAACTATTCTTATATTTATTACAGTGGATCAGGAGGTTTTTGTTTACTCCCAAAATAAGACATTCTTTTTATGTTGTGATCCAGCATGCGTGCACACAAACACAGCAATGCACACGCACACCATGCACACACACACACGCACACACACACATACACACATATGGGATTGACAAAGAGAATCATGATACGATTAAGTATGTATTCTATATATCATGCACTCTCATATTTTCTCTTATGGCTTTTTGATTCTATTCTAGTTAATTCTTGCAAACTATAAACTGTTACTCTACTGCGTCCTGGTTTAGAATGTAGAAAACATTCCACTGGCACGGCCCCCACAGCTACATCAATGTTGCCTCCTTCTATTTCTTCTCTCATCATCAGCAATTTCTCTGAGAATGTTCTCTCATCCCTCTGTGGAGTGATTATTTATTCAGCTACTGTTTTCAACTCAGCTAAGTGTGGTGGGAAGGTGGTGATTTGTTTAACATGCTACATGCCTCACTGCACTCACTGTGTAGCAGGGAGAAAAGACAGAGAAATAAATAAAAATTATACCATGGGTATCCTAATATGTAATTAACTTGATGAGAAAGTATTTTTCCTGTGATAATGTTCAGACAAAGAAAAGACTCATGAAGGAGAAGATGCAGGCAATCTGAAGAGGACATGGTATTTGGAGGATGGAGAGGGTTTGGAAAGTTCCAAAATGTCTCATGGGGTGACTGAAAGCAGAAGGAAGTATGAGTGTAAAGGCTCTGAGCTTTGCAGCTGTGGTGCCAGGAGAAGCTGGGAGTCATGTTCAACGTTTGGGAGATTAGTGTGAGCACGGGCAGGGCTCTGTGTGGGTGAAAGGGGTGAAAAGGTCACAAGACATGAGCCTTGTGTTTGAAGCTACAGAATTTGACTTCTCTCTTCTTTGAGGAATCACTGGGATGGAGTTTAATTCGGGAGTCTTCTGAACAGTTTTCAATATAAAGAGATCTTCGTGGGTCAATGTGATTTCTGTCTAGAGGGTTTCCAGCCCTTAGAAGATGGGAGAGGT
>NW_011921464.1:0-2854 GCF_000151845.1 Pteropus vampyrus
CCAGCAGACGGCTGCATTCTCCCCGAGTCCTCATAGGGCCTTCTTCTCTGTTTGCACTCACCGCGGTTTCTCCTCCTCTTCTCATAAAGACACCGGCCCTGCCGATTAGGCCACCACCCACATGAGCTCCTTTACCTCAGTTACCTCATTTAGACCTGGTCTCCAGAGACTATCACATTGGGAGTTAAGATTTCCATGTAGGATTTTGAGGGGACACAGTTCAGTCTGTATCAAGGGTTCAAAACAAAACAAAACCCAGAACGCAGAGTCCACATGTGTCTGACTCAGGACAGTCTCTATGCAGATGATGTGCATCCACACCAGTTACTGTACACCTACTGTGTGCCTGACTTGAGTCTAGGAGCTAAGAATACACTCCAGAAGAGACAGGAAGTATCCCACACTCATGGAGATGACACTGTCCAGGAGAGGAGAGGACAAACAAACCAAAATACGGTGTCCCGGCCTGATTTCTCACTTGGGGACAGAATGCCTTTGTGGTCTCAGGCATCCATCCACTCACCAAACCCCCAGAATTAGAGACTCGCCCTCCCTGGCCCATTGGTCAGGAACCCCGGCCTTCAGGATGACCAGACACGATCACTCACACCATCTCCCCAATACCACCGTGGCAAACAGAGACAAGATGGTCTGATTTGGTTTAGACAACACAGGCCCTGACCCTGGACTTGGAAATTGGTCAATTGCATGCCAACCACATGGCTGAGGAATTCTGGGTCCAGGTGGAGAGGAAAGACACAAAATTTTTCCCTAATTCATCCCAGCATGAGCATTATCTGCCCTCCACCCTCACTGTTAGTTCTTGTTGAGTATTGTTCTGTGGGTGCTGGGACCTGAGCAGGAGACACTGGCCACGTGACTCCTGTCACATAAAACCACACTTCTCTGTCCATGACCTTTTTAATACCTTGTAAAAGATCAATTTCAGGTAACATCGCACCCACTTCCATCTGTGGGCATCGATCTAAAACTGAATAGTCTCAGGACACGTAGAAAGCTGCAAAAATTATCTTCATAGGTCTTCTGTTCCCTGGCAGAGTTAGAAGAGTGAAGGATTCTCAAGAGACCACAGTAGCGCCAGTGCCCCCACGACCTGGGTGCTTCTCTTCCATTTAATACATTTGGAATGTTCCAGAGGCCCAGCTCATGAACCTCTGACCCCTACACCTTAGTCCAGGTCCCTTCTGCTCTCAACCTCGAGACTCTGCCCTCTCAGGTCACCTTGGGGTCATTTCTGAGAATCCCCACCGCACAGTATCCTGATCACAGGGGGTGCTGTCACCATCACCTTCCTCTTCTGTGTCCTGGGAGCTGGCATCAGACGTCGTCTCGCTCCCAAAGGACATGATGGTTTCTTTATGCGACTCACACACATTCACCCCATCTGCAAACACATCGCAATCTCCCATTTAGCTTTTTAGTAAAATAAGGCAATGTGTAAGAGAGTAAGCTAGGGAAAATGTTTATTTAAAATGTAAGCCAATCGTATGACACCTAAGACAAAATCCTGACAAGAAATCTGTGAAGTAGAGATCCTGAAATCTACAGTGTGAGACTGTAAGTCAGTTCCTAAATAGTGTTACACATTCCACAGGTAAAGGTGAAGCCTGACCAAGACATTATTATTATTATCATCATCATCATCATCATCATCATCATCATCATCATTATTATTATTTTACCAAGCACTAATTCAAATGGAATCTCTATGAAACAGCTCACACATGACATGACTGAAATATTTGCTGAATGGTCTTTTGAAAATGCCACTGAGTGTTTTCCTGGAAACTTCTTTACTATACCATTTCCCTGGAGAGCCCCTTCAAGCCTTTCTAAACATCAACTGTCCCTTCGGCTCTGATCCTGGACCTGATGCACACCTGGGTCATTTAGTTTCTCCTAGAATGTACTCTAAGTGCTCTGACACCTTAAATAGTTATATATGTACATGTTTGCAAGTCCCATGGACCTTAGTCTGGGAGTAATAAACTACAATATCGACACAGTGTATCAGGATCGCAGCATCTAGGGACCAGACCAAGGATGCGTGAACTGCACAAAGCAGTGACAGTGACAGTGAACTGCACAAAGCAGCTGGGCTCTCAAGACTCTGGGCCACGGGGAGGTGTGTGTCCTGACAACAGGAGGGGGCGCTGTGGGACTGGCCTGTGGTCCCTACATAACTGCTGAGTGAGGACCATTCACTCAAAGGAGCCTGGGCCTGGGACTGTTCTCTGTGCTCCTTGATGGGACTCATCAGCTGTGTCCTCCCACATCTAACAGAGTCCCCAGAGCAAGGGCCCCTGGCCACATATTCTGATTCTGGTACCTTCCCGTCTCATCACCAAGCAAGTGCTCCCCCAGGTCACCTCAAGGTCATTGCTGAGAATCCCCATGGCAGGCGTCCCGGTCCCAGGTGGTGCTGTCACGGTCACTCTCGTCTTCTGTGTCCTGGAGGCTGGGATCAGTGAGAGCCTGATTCAGAAATGCAGAGATCTGACTCTCATACACATACGACACAGACTTGTGTGCCGTGTTTTATTCAGTTCACACACTAACAAGGAGACCGGTTGCCAGGTGAAGCTTGGTCAAGGAGCAGGTGTGAAACAAAGTGCCGCGAGTCCCCGGGGAGGACACGGAACCAGCAGTTCGTGTGCTGGAGACACACGGCTCGATCTAACAAGGAGGAATCACACAGAAGGGAAGAACTGCGTCCCGCACAGAAGGGGACTCGTCTCCACGGGGACGGTCACTGCTCTGTATTGTCCTGATCCATGAGGAGTTTGTATAAGAGACACCACCTCTGTCCTGACCACAGAACAGCCAAGGAACC
>NW_011921465.1:0-2854 GCF_000151845.1 Pteropus vampyrus
CTGCTGTGATAGTACTGTGAACAGAGTAGATGGGGAATCCCACGCAGGTCGTTGGAAGCATCATTTATTCCATTTGTAGCTGGAAAATGTTTAACTTTTGACATGAATATCTGCAAAGAGACTATGTCCTTTACTATGTTTTCTTCACAACTGACATTTGAAACAAATCGTAGTTTTGATGGTCAATTGTCCTAAAAGTGATAACTGAAGTACCCCTAAAAATAAAACTTTCGATTGCACATTTTAGTCAGTCAGTATGAAACATGGATCACAGCTTTAAATCCAGAGAGAGGAAGGGCATCTGATTTTGAATGTTCTCAGGTTCTAGATTCTATAGTTTCTAGCAATCTCCGTAAAGCATGAAAGGGATACTACTGCTTTTGCAAATTTAACAAAGCAGCCACTAATTTGAGCTTTTAGACGAGAGAATACTCAGAGAAAAGCATCACACTTCTGTCCCTTTTGCAAACCTAGATCCAATTGATAAATTATTCAAGGTCCTCATTGAGCAGTGGTAGTTTTAAGCATGTAACTGTTGATAGAACCAATTAAATTCCTGAGACCTCAGTCATCTGGCATCAGATGACTGGGGTCTAGTGTCTGGGTTTAATTTTGGGGTCTGACTCAGGTCCTGGTTATCGTTTGGGGGTCTATCTCCAGATCCTGAGGGTGCAGTTTATAGTCCAGCTCTTGATCTGGTGTCTGGGTAATGGGGTCCGGTCAAGTTTGGCCGCGGGTCCAGCGTCCACGTCCAGGTTTCGGTTCTCGCTCTGGCTCCAGGGTCTGGTGTTTGGAATCTGGCGTCTAGGTCTCTTGTCTCAGTGTCAAGTCTCTGACATCTGGTCTTATGTATCCCAGATCTGGGGTTTGTTTTTGGCCCTGGTGCACAGGTGTTTGTTTTTGGCTCCTGTTTATAGGGGTGTGGTTTTTTATTGGTTCCTGTGTTTGTCTTGTCTCTAGGGCCCTCGATCTGATGCTGAGTCCAGGTCCCTTGGTCTGGGGTGTACATCGTTGGTGTCCAGGATCCAGGGTCCAGTGTGGCTATGGCATCCCGTGTCTGTCAAGCAATGGTCATTGTTTCCAATGCCAACAGGATCTCCAAGTCAGGGTGCATTAAAGATGGAGAATGTATTCATGGAAAACAGCTAATTTGTGATGCAGCATGGTTGTGACAACAGATCAGTTTTGGAGCAGTTTAGTATGTAGTGCTATAGGCTAATTATGAAGCATCGGGGCAAGGAGGGCTTACAGTGAGGATACTCTGGGGCCCGTTCTCTCTTCAGTTGGAAAGCTGTTCTCTGCTGCTCTACAAACTGTTGAATTTAGGAGCTCTGCTCAGTCTAGTCCTCAGAAGGCAGTTCGGTGCTGAAGGCAGGCAGGTCAGTGAAAGCTTCTCCTTGAAGGTTGGTTTGCATGAGAAATCCCTGTGTAAAGATAGATGCTAATTTTAAGTGTGTGTGTGTGTGTGTGTGTGTGTGTGTGTGTGTGTGTGTGTGTGTAAGCACCTTCAGCCACCAGGAACTCTTCTTAGGTATTTCTTTTTCTGACCATATGTCCCTCATTCTGGCTTGTGAGGGGCAATAGGGCTCCCGGTGTCATGGTCGAGGAGAGGTAAATTTATTATCTCTGTTCCATCCAGCATGTGAAGAGCAGAGAGAGGTTTTGAGAAAAAGGGTTAGGACAGATCTGAATGTGATCCGTCCATCTCAGCTTTAGCCAGCAGGTGGAGAGAAGAGGGAGAGACTGGGGAAGAAAGTAGTAGAGAATCGGGGAAAAAAAGTCTGTCCCAGTACAACCAAGTGTGTGAAGGGAAGACCAGGTCTTCAGGGAAGGTCGAGAGGAGCAGCCTGGGGGTGAAATCTCTATCCTGATTTTAGCCGATGTGTGAGGGCCAAAGCAGTGGCCTGGTAAAAGGGGCCAGGATAGATGGAGGCAACTTGTCCACCTGGTACCAGCCAGTGTGTGAGAAGCAGAGCAGGTGCCCGGTGTGAATGCAAGAAATGTCTGAAGTTGTAGAGAATATTTATAGGAGTTAAATTGAGCAAACCGATATCAGCCAGGGAGCAAGATCTCAGGCTATGAAGAATCGGTTTTGCTGCCGCTTTGATGCTTTTGCAGATTTTGAGGGAACATACGGAAGATGACACGTAGGTGGTGAAAAGAAAGGTGGTGATGGATTACAAGAGCTAATGAACGTGTCTGATACAGAGTGAATACTCTCTTCAAGGTGTATTACAGTTTTAAAAAGTGTGTTTAGCTAGCTGCAGAGCAGCAACGGACAGGGCTGGCTGAAAATGTGTCACTAAACTGATAGGTTTGGGCTTCGACTACCCACCAGGACCTGGCCCAGATAGGAATCTGATCGTCCTGTCGAGGTTACTTCTCTAAAAACCTTTTCTGTCGGAAACCAGCCGACCAAGTCAAACTAGGACCCTGAATGGGGGAGTGGGGACTGAGAAAAAAGAGAAGACAGACAGGGTGCAGGAGGGAGAACAGATCTCACAACTGTCTCTCCGAGTTTATTTCTTAGGCTCCTTTTTATACATAATCTGTTCATTTGTGTATCCCAAGATAACAATTAAAGTAACATCCTGGAGATCAAGGTACAATCCACACTTCCTTTGACACTCCCTTCGACACTCCCTTTTTCTATACTTATTCTTCTTCTTCCTGGAATTCCACAGAACCAGCCTTTTCCCTTTTTTATGCAAGCAGGCCTCCCGAGATAATCCATGCACTCTTTTGAATTTTGGGAGCTTTAGCTCAATACAGTTCCCCCTTTTTTACTTTATAGTAGACCAGTGCCTGTCTTAGGTGGCTTCCTGCGAAAGAAACATGGAGCTTACTCGTCTTT
>NW_011921466.1:0-2853 GCF_000151845.1 Pteropus vampyrus
TCAGCAGGGACTCGGTCTCAGGTGGGGTTTTATTTCTCTTTCTCCATCTCTATGTATAAAACCTGGGCCATGGCACTTAAACTGCTACTTCTGGAAAAGGCCAATTCCATGATATGGGCTATTTGCTGTAGAAAACAGGACTGTGGGTTGTAAGAATCCTCCAGCCACATGACCTTGAAAGTCTCTGGTACAGAACAACGATATTGTTATCATTCAAATGTGACGCCTGTTGGTATTGCCCAGAGATACGGCATGGAGTTTTACAGAATGGGTAGTGACTAATGGAAGCACATGGCTTGGTGTCCTGTAGAGTGAACCTGTCGAATTTCATTTCGTATTTCTCATGCAATATAATTTACTTACATGAGGAAATCGGACCGCTGCCTTAAGTGCACGTCTCTATAGTAGAAGCAAGTCAGTCATGAGATAATTTGCGAAAAGAATATATACAACTTCAACACGCAAAAGAAGACGTTATATACTCCTGTAAGAATGAGGTATGAAATAACAAATAAGTCTATGCATTCAGTGCAAACATAGTCATGAACGCCAACAGAAGTTTGCCATGAGTGTGCAGATTATTCAGTACACGGAAGAGAACACGTTTGGGAATAACCATGATAGCGGTTTTTCCCTACGATACATGAACATCTAGGCTATCGATTTAACAACTAAAACAGGGATTGACACTCTGTCAATGGAAAAGAATAGATCAGGAAGCAGACCCATGTTGATGACAAAAGGAAAAAAAGAATAATCTTGGCATTTCAAGTCAGACGATGCCCTCAGAGCAATCTCTTGTGATTACTACTGGAAGCAATTGTGTGTGTTGGGGAGGAGCCAGGAGAAAGACGCCCCTGTGTCCACTGGATTAAGTGGGTCACATCATCCCTCACAGGCTTTCGCGCTTGAGCTCTCTTCCGGGCACGTCTGTGTCGTCGACCAATCGTGGAGAGAGGACGTTCCGATGTCATTCCCAACAAGCCCTCACCTAGCCCCAAGAGGGCCGATAAACACATCAAAGGCTTAAAATCTAAACAAACCCACAAACAACCCCCCAACCTATAACATATCTAAGCTGAAGGATTCATGGCAAGTGCAGAAAATGTAAACCATTATGAGGAATTCATGCCCACTAACAGATGGACAAGAAATTTCCTGTTAAAATTATCCATATTTTTAGCCTGCTTGATAATAATTTATTGAGGAAAAAGGTTTCTTTGGACGCAAAATCATTGGGTAAACGATCGTAGAAAACAATGACATTGACACACGCTCCGATTACTTGGTGATTATAAAGAGGATATCATCCGTTGATTACCATGGAGAAATCGTGAGACTCTTTCATCTTTAACTCCAATGTCATAATCAAGGAATGGAAGACAAATTAAAATTGGAATAAACTTTTCACAAACATCGCTATTGTGAAAGGAGAAAAAGCACCCAAGTTTGGATGCCTTCTAGATGATATTAGATTATGAAGACCATGACACTAAGTGTATTTTATAATCGTTGATTAGGAACGAGGTACAAAGGATGACACTGTTACTGGAGAGCGGGATCCTCTCCCGGCACGTCATCCCATTCTTGATGTCTGGAACAATGGATAGAGCGAGATAACGAAATACTGTAGAGAAGACAAGTTTCGTTAGAATGGAAAGTACACTTGCCGACGTGGAAGCGGACCTGAGCAAGAGAGCCGTGGCTCAAAAGGCCTGGCGACCAAGCTTTCGGGGTTTTGTTCCCTATTTGCTCTTGTTGGGCACTCTTTTAGAGCACTGAGCATTCTTGATTGATAATTAAGACTGGCAGGACTCCGTGATTCATCAGTTGCTTTCTGCGCATGTTCCTTCCCAGAATTCAGCTGGTTATAATGGACTTAATGAACTTCTGGGCATACGCGTCGCCTTATCATCATGGTATAATGGTGTTCAGGTGAGTTGAAGGTCGTTGAGGTCTTCATTGCACGGTGCGATTGACTGGCTAAAAGCCCTACCCAATTTCTGCCTTCTTGTTTACTGCTATGCGTTACCTTTAGCCCCAAAATGCCTTCTCGCTTGCTTAATTGTGGGCGGGCATGGGCAGACCCTTCTTCCAAAAGGAAGACCTCGGTGTCTTTGCAGGCAGACCCTAAAGCCCCGATCTGTCTTTCCTTCTTAACTCTTTTCTAAGAGCCATGAATCTGCTTCTTCTTAGTAGCGATGTTGAGAGATGGGAGGTCTGTTCTGTATCTGCTTCCTGCTGAGAAGGGTCATCGTCCCTGACTATTGAGGTTTCACGCAGCTGTATCCCTTTTTGCCTCACTGATGCCGGGTATCTTGGGTTTCTGCTGAAGTGCTGCCACAGTCACTTGAGAAGGAGAAGAAAATACAATGTTGTTATCTAAATCAGCTAGGAATGACTTTCTACTATTGTTTTACCAAGGAAATGAGGAAAGGAGAATAGGCTGTGTTGATATATATCTGAAAGAATAAAAAACTTTGGCCTGAATTCCTCTCCGTTCTCAGACCCTAAGGACCCTGCTTTGACTAGGGCCATTCCGTCATGGTGGTCCGAGGATCCTTATCTAAAGCCAGATGAGATGAGTGAACAGTTTCAGGGTCATTATGTGGATTTGTGGGATAGGGCCTTTGTCCCACAGAAAGGAGGGAAGAAAATTTAATCAGATTCACTAAAGAAAAAAGAAAACCATAAACTAGGAATTCTGCAAGAGATGTCCCGTATCATTTCCCGCTGTAAGTTGCAGAATTTTAAAAGTCATGTCCCGTATCAATATTAGGATCATTGTGGGATTTTTCGAATAGACAGAAATGTAACTGTAATAATGTATGCCTGTGTAAGTACACCCGAAAT
>NW_011921467.1:0-1349 GCF_000151845.1 Pteropus vampyrus
GGATGGCCGGGCGGAAGCTGCTGCTCCGGCGTCTTTAAACCCTGACACCCTAAGACCCAAAGCGACGATGACGCCCTCCAGCTGGTGTGAGGATGGACGGGGTCCAGCTGCGAGCCGCGGTGCCCGTCCCATCTCTGCCGAAACGACGCAGCAGCAAATAAACGGACGGACGACGCAGGGCGGAGAGGAGCCGAAGGCGTGGTCTACTCCAGGGCCGGTCCCGGCTGCGTCCTGGACAAGCCCTCGCTGCCGGCACCAGGCTTCCAAGAACGCTGTCAGCCGGGTGACGGTTGTCAGTGGTGAAGAACCTGGAGGGTGTGGGTCAGCACGGAGCCGGGGGCCTGGGCCGGAGCCGGGCTCCGCTGCCACCCTCTGGGCAGAGCCCCTCCATCCTTTCAGGGACAAAGCCCAGGACCTGAGTAAGAGGCCACTGCAGTGGGCTGGGGTCCGAGGCCGCAGCTGGCCCAGTGTAGACCGAGGTGAGAGGCCTGGTTCGGGGTCAAACGGGCAGCAACGCACTGTCAGACACGCCAAACTGCCCTGGGCCACACAGGGCAGCTGCTTCTGCCTGTATGACGGGATCACAAGCTTTTGACCAAGCCAGGTGACCGATTTCAGAAGTGCCTGTCTGACTTGAGCCTCACCGACCCTGGGCTGATAGCACATTTCAAGGGGCCAGTCTTGGCTCCTGGGACCAGTCAGGGGGAGCCCAGAGCACAGAGAAGCTAGTTTGGCCTCTCCAAGAGCTCAGAGGAGGTATCCTGGGGCGGTGACATGGCCACCCCAGACAAGCATCACGTCCTCACCTGCCCGCCTGGGAGCCCGGCTTCGACTGGGCTCGTTCTCTGGTGCATCTGGCTCAGGTGCAAGGGCACTGAGGTCTCTGTCCTCTGCCGTGGCTGAGCCCTCTGGGGACATTATCCAAACAGCTGCCTCAACGCCAGCCATAACAGGACCACCAATCACCTCTGCCCTTTGCACAGACGCACCCAAGGCCCGACTCTGCTCAGACCCGCCCTCCACAGACCGTTCCACACGCAGCCGCGGGAGGGGCCGGGCCGGCCTCCAGGAAGGTGGCCACGCACCCATCCACACCTGGGCAAGCACCCACAGAGCGGGCACCTCCCCGCTTGCTCCCAGAGAAGCAGAAGGGCCTTCCTAAGCCAGGGCCGGGGACTGCCGATCACAGGAAAGACGCGACGGGGAAATGGAAAGGTCCCCGGTAACCTCCCCACGCCTCCTGCGCCAGTCCAACCCCAGCCATTAGACACCCAGCGAACTCTGCTGCACGTGCACTCAGCTGCTTGGGCACACGGACATGGGAGCCAGGGCAGCTTGTCCAAGGCCTT
>NW_011921468.1:0-1098 GCF_000151845.1 Pteropus vampyrus
GAAGTAAACATACAACCCCAGGAAGCTCAGAGAGTTTCAAACAAGATGAACCCAAAGAGGCCCACACCGAGACACAGCATAATTAACATGCCAAAGGTTAAAGACAAAGGGAGAATCTTAAAAGCAGCAAGAGAAAAGCAGTTAGTTACCTACCAGGGACCACCCATAAGACTGGCAGCTGATTTCTCAAAAGACGCTTTGCAGGACAGAAGGGCTTGGCACAAAGTGATGAAAATCCAAGATCTACAACCAAGAATACTTCATCCAGCAAAGCTATCATTTAGAGTCAAAGGACAGATAAAGAAAAAGCTAAAGGAGTTCATTACCACAAAGCCAGCATACAGGAAATGTTGGAAGAACTTCTTTAATAAGAAGAAAAAATATGTAGCAAAAATATGAATAAATAAGGGCAATAACTACATATCTATTAACACGTACTTCAGACGGAAAAGAATTAAGTGCTCCAATCAATACAGAGAGTGGCTGAATGGATAAGAAAACAAGATCCTTACATATGCTGCCTACAGGAGATTCACTTCAGATTAAAAGACACTCGCAGATGAAAATTAAAGGGATGGAAAGAGATATTGCAGAATAGACCGAGAGGGTAGGGTGCTGAGTGGAGTAAGTCAGATAGAGGAAGACAAATGCCGTATGATTGCACGTATGTGTGGGGTCTAAAGAACAAAATAAACAAACAAACTCATAGAGACAGAAAACATTTTGAGGGTTATCAGGTGGGAGGGGGTTGAGGGGGTCGGTGAAAAAGGGGGAGGGAATCATGAAGTGCAAATTGGTAGTTACTAATAGTCATAGAGAAAGTGTAACATAAGGAATATAGCCAATAATATTGTAATCACTATGCACCGTGTCAGAGGGACACTAGATTTATTGGGGTGATCGCTTTGTGAGTTATATATAGATGTCTAATCACTATGTCGTATACCTGGAACTAATACAGTATTGCCAAATATAACTGAAAAAAATCATTATTAAAAAAATAACCCCCTCATCCAGCTCCTCTCGAACGACCGTTTTGCCTCTGCAGTGATGAGGACCCTGACTACATGCGCCCTCTCAAACGCAGACCGAATAACC
>NW_011921469.1:0-2847 GCF_000151845.1 Pteropus vampyrus
GCTCCTTTGGGATTGCCTGGCTTGTATGATCCAGAACTGCAGTCATTGTTGGATGCTGTGAAGTAAGGCGGCCCTCTAAGTAAGTACTGAGAGAAGTTGCAGTTCTCGTGGTTAAGGTCATAGTGACTTGTTTGGAACCACTTCTTACTCTGTTGTGTGTGACATGGTGGGTGTTCCGTCCCAGACTGACAGAACTGTAAAGCTGTTTATCATGTTCCCTTCTGCCGTACCAAAGCGGTGGTGGAAAAGTCTTTGGACATCCATCGTCTTGAGTTTGCCATCTGAAAGAATTCAGCAGCATGTACTCTTCCAGTGGCAGCATGTGTGCAATCTGTGGTCGAGTCAAATAACAGCTTTCATATGCGGTCTTTTGGCAAACGCCAACGAAAAAGCCACTCTGTGTGTGTCTGTGCGTGTGTGTGGTGCTGAAGGGTCATTTTAAAGAAAATTGTTTGGTGTGGATGTATTTGTAATCTGTGTCCTCAGAAGCGCCGGTCCATAAACGAACAGTGTTTTCTCATGCATATGGTAACTGAAACTGTCTCTGGGAGGTGTCAGCGGGCTTCCGAGCCACTGATGGAGCCTTGAGGCTGGAATGCAAGTATGCTTCATTCAGAAGTTAGAGCACTCTGACGCATGATTTTGGAGGCATAGCCTTTGTCAGAATTGCTTCCATTCTGGAAGCCTCTGCCTAGTAACGGTGCTCAGTAGACATCCTTTATGCTGACTGATAGAGAGATACATTCACTGGGCTGCAGCATTGTTCTATGCAGTGACATGGGAACTGTGGACTCTGAAGCAATCTTGGTCTCCTACCACAAAGAGAAAGTGTGAAATTGGAAAGCTGGCAGATCCATTGGGAAATTTCGTACGAAGCGGGTTCGGGCAGCAGCATTTTGGAAGAGAGCGTCTATGCTGAAGACACATTCTTAGAATGCGGCGATTAACCCGGTGGTATGGTGCTTTATGTGTTCGGGTCTTCTTCTGCCATTACGGAGCTAGAAAGACTTTAGAGTGCGAGAAGGTGTACAGCGCATGCAAAGGAAACCGTTTTGGAACGCTTGATTTCTCTAGTCCAGAAGTGTATTCGATCATTTGGTGCAAGTTTTGCTGTATGCTGTACAGAAAGTCGGCAGTGTAAGAAAGCAGAGAAATTGGAGTTCTTGCCTGTACCTGGAGTCAAGCATTTAGGATGTGAGCAAGAACTGAGCCCCGTTCCTTGGGACCTGAGTCAGGCTCAATCCCAGTCTGACAAAACCGTAGATTTGTTCGGTCGTGTCCTTTGTCCGGCATCAAAGCGCTGGTTGGAAACAGTTTTGACATCCGTTCTCCTTAGCTTGCTATCTGCCTAGAATGCACAAAAGGGTGATAAGACAGTGGCAGTATGCTTGTGCTGTGTAGTAAGAGCAGAATAAAAGCTTTAGTCTGCCATCGTTTTTCGCCTTGGAACAAAGGAAGCCACATTGTGTGGCGTGTCGTAGGAAGGGTAATATGAAGGGAAATCCTTCTGGAGAGGATGTTCTTTAACCTGAATATTCAGAGGCACCGGCCGAAACGAACGGACCATGTTTTCCAATGAGTATGGAAAGGGAAACCGTCTCCCACTGATGTTTCAGGGGGATACTGACCAACCGATGGAGCCTGAGGCTGGGATCCAAATTTGTTTAATGCAGACGTCAGATGACTCTGGCGAATAATGTTGGATCAGATCTCTGAAAAGAGCAGATTCCACTCTGTCCGCTTCTCCTTAGAAACGGCTCTCCGTACTTCTTTTCTCTGCATAGCGATATACGGGGATTTTGAAAGGACTGCAGGATTGTTCGGAGATGAGCCTGGAGAAGTGTAGTTCAGGAAGCAAATGTGCAATCTACCCACAGCCACAGGCTGTGATATCCATACTGACAATATAGCCTTTTCAGTGTGGAAATTCGTACGAAGCGGGTTCAGGCGGTTGCCTTTTGGAAGAGAGCGTACGTGCTGCAAAGACATGATTAGACTGCCGGAATTTATTAGGTGGTAAGGTATTTCAATTCTTCTGGTCCCATTTTGCCATTAAGAAGAGATAGCTATCCTCTAAAGCTGAGAGAAAGCGAGCACCACTTGTACAGCAAGCTCCTTTGGGATTGCCTGGCTTGTATGATCCAGAAGTGCAGTCATTGTTGGATGCTGTGAAGTAAGGCGGCCCTCTAAGTAAGTACTGAGAGAAGTTGCAGTTCTCGTGGTTAAGGTCATAGTTACTTGTTTGGAACCACTTCTTACTCTGTTGTGTGTGACATGGTGGGTGTTCCGTCCCAGACTGACAGATCTGTAAAGCTGTTTCTCATGTGCCCTTTTGCCGTACCAAAGTGGTGGTGGAAAAGCCTTTGGACATCCATCGTCTTGAGCTTGCCATCTGAAAGAATTCAGCAGCATGTACTCTTCCTGTGGCAGCATGTCTGCAATCTGTGGTCGAGTCAAATAACAGCTTTCATATGCGGTCTTTTGGCAAACGCCAAAGAAAAAGCCACTCTGTGTGTGTCTGTGCGTGTGTGTGGTGCTGAAGGGTCATTTTAAAGAAAATTGTTTGGTGTGGATGTATTTGTAATCTCTGTCCTCAGAAGCGCCGGTCCATAAACGAACAGTGTTTTCTCATGCATATGGTAACTGAAACTGTCTCTGGGATGTGTCAGCGGGCTTCCGAGCCACTGATGGAGCCTTGAGGCTGGAATGCAAGTATGCTTCATTCAGAACTTAGAGCACTCTGACGCATGATTTTGGAGGCATAGCCTTTGTCAGAATTGCTCCATTCTGGAAGCCTCTGCCTATTAACGGTGCTCAGTAGACATCCTTTATGCTGACGGATAGACA
>NW_011921470.1:0-1631 GCF_000151845.1 Pteropus vampyrus
TCAGAAAGCAGGAAGGAGCAGAGGCCTTAGGAAGGAGCCCCGGGGCCTCTGGTGATGAAAAGAGATCATGCTGAATTGTGGCTCTGGAACGCCCGGTGTCCACACTCCGGGGAGGTGGAGGTGCTGGGAGCGGCCTGTCTTCTCTTGTAGACCAGGGTCCACACAGGTTTCCTTCGAAAATCCACCGTATACATATATATGCATATAGATGAACATATATATGCATATATATGTATATGGTAGATCTGGCAAAAAGCTGTCTAGTGACGTCCATTTTGAGCCGGAACTGCAGACTTTCGAGATACGGCTCACTTGCAGCAAATTCACGGCCCTCCCGGCGCCTCGGGGCTCTGAGGGCGGTGCTCGGTCATCTGCGGGTACTGGGGTACAGAAGTTGCAGAAGCACTCACTGACACTTTGAGCCCCTAGAGGTACAAACGGCGTCTCATTCCTCTCTGTATCCTCGTGCAGAGCTCCAGGCCACCCACAGACAGCGGACCCAGGGAGGCTTTGGCCCCTCCGTCCCTGGAGGCCGTCACCCGCTGGAAAGAGGTAGTGGTGGACACTGCAGACAGCTGTGGGTCTGATATCGGCCTCCGTGCCTTATGAGCTTTGCGATCACCTCTTCGAGCCTTTCATTTCTTCATTTTGAATGCGTCCACGGGGACCATTACGACCACTCCCTGGCAGAAAGGTGAGGGAGAGGGAGGTGTCTGCTTCCGTCCTGAAGTCTGATTTCCATGCGGAAAGCAGGAAGGAGCAGAGGCCTTAGGAAGGAGCCCCGGGGCCTCTGGGATGAAAAGAGATCATGCTGAATTGTGGCTCTGTATCGCCCAGTGTCCACACTCCGGGGAGGTGGAGGTGCTCGGAGCGGCCTGTCTTCTCCGGTAGACCAGGGTCCACACAGGTTTCCTTCGAAATCCACCATATACATATATATGCATATAGATGAACATATATATGCATATATATGTATATGGTAGATCTGGCAAAAAGCTCTCTAATGACGTCCATTTTGAGCCGGAACTGCAGACTTTCGAGATACGGCTCACTTGCGGCAAATTCACGGCCCTCCCGGCGCCTCGGGGCTCTGAGGGCGGTGCTCGGTCGTCTGCGGGTATATATATGTGTATATATATATATATATATAGATATATATATATATATAGATATATATATATATATATAGAGAGAGAGAGAGAGAAAGAGTGAGAGAAATAGATAGATACATAGATAGATAGATAGGTAGATAGAGAGATAGAGAGAGAGAAACAGAGAAAGCGAGAGAGATAGAGATATAGAGATATCTATAGATTCAGATACAGATATAGATATAGCTATATCTAGGGAAGCTCTGGCAAAAAGCACTCTACTGACGTCCATTTTGAGCCGGAACTGCAGACTTCCGAGATTCGGCTCACTTGCGGCAAATTCACGGCCCTCCCGGCGCCTCGGGGGTGTGAGGGTGATGCTCGGTGCTCGGCGGGTCATGGGGTACAGAAGTTGCAGAAGCACTCACTGACACTAGAGCCCCTAGAGGTACAAACGGCGTATCATTCCTCTGCGTATCCTCGTGCAGAGATCCAGGCCACCCACAGACAGAGGACCCAGGGAGGCTTGGCCCCTCCGTC
>NW_011921471.1:0-1233 GCF_000151845.1 Pteropus vampyrus
TCATAAAACTTTCATCAATTATTTGGTTTTCATGAATTACTGTTCACGTAGGAAATGGAGGTTTAAAATCAACACTGTATGGTGTTGGCGAAAAACAGACATATAGACCAATGGAACAGAATCGAGAGCCCAGAAAGAAAGCAAAATATATATGGGCAAATAATTTTTGACAAAGGAGCTAATACAATGGAGAAAAGAAACACTCTTCAATAAATGATGCTGGGAAATGTGGAGAGCCACATGCAAAAGGATGAAACGAGACTCTTCCCATCACTATACACCAAAATTAAATCAAAATGGATCAAAGAACTAAACATAAGACCTAAAACAATAAATTAAAAGAAAAGATAGAAGAAAACATAGGTACTAAACTCAGAAACCTTGGTCTTAGAGAAAATTTTATGAATTTGGCCTTAAAGGCAGGGAAGGTAAAAGCAAAAATAAATGAATGGGACTAAAACATAGGAATTAAACTCATGGACCTTGGATTTACAGAGGATTTTATGGGAGTACATCAAACTAAAAAGCTTCTGCACAGCGAAAGAAACCATTGACAAAACAAAGAGGCAGCCAACTAAATAAGAGAAGATATTTGCAAACGACGCCTCCAATAAGGGGCTAAAATCCAAAATATATAAAGAACTGATACAACTCAACAATAAAAAACAAACAATGCAATTAAAAAATGGGCAGATGATCTTAACAGACACTTCTCCCATGAAGACGTACAAATGGTCATTAGACGTATGAAAAGATGCTCAACTTCACTAGCTATTAGGGAAATGCAAATCAAGACCATAATGAGATACCACCTCCCACCTGTTAGAATGTCTATTATCAACAAGACAAGTATAGCAAGTGCTGGAAAGGATGCAGAGAAAAAGAAACCCTCATACACCGCTGGTGGGACTGCAAATTGGTAGAGCCAATATAGAAAACAATATTGAGGTTTCTCAAAAAATTGAAAATAGAATTACCATATGACCCAGCAATCCCTACTCTGGGTATTTGCCCAGAAATAAAATATTTATCAGTAAAGATATATGCACTTTGTTGTTCACTGCAGTATTATTCACAGTAATCAAAACCTGGAAACGACCAAAGTGCCCTTCGATAGATGATTGGATAAAAAAGACATGGGAAATATATACAATGGAATATTACTTAGCCATAAGAAAAGATGAAATACTGCCATTTGCAACAACATGAATGGATGTTGAGATTATCATGCTA
>NW_011921472.1:0-1123 GCF_000151845.1 Pteropus vampyrus
TGCAATTTTAGAATTGTTTGTTCTATTTCTGTGAAAAATGCCATTGTGAATATTAACTTTTAATTTAAAAACCTGTCTACTTATGCTTCTGTGGGCAGATGCTTTGTATCTTATCTCATTTGTTCATTGTGTAAGGGAAAGAGCTTATGTTAATTTCTTGAGTGAACAAGATTAGAGGCATTAAAATAAAATGTAAAATGGAGACCAGACTTGAAAATTCCTTGAACAGCAAAACCATTTGAGCCATATAAGAAACCTAATATTGTTAATTTTGCAATGTGAACGAAACTTAACTAGGGTTGTTTCTTATAAATGCCTCTAAAAATCATTTTTCTAAAAATCCTAAATTGTTTTCCAAAAATGGCATACGATGACCACTTTTAATCAATCTCCTGTCATTTAGAAAAACCCTAAATGCTATAACCAATCATTATAAAGATTAAATAGCTTCCACGTTTTCACTATGTAAGCGTACCATACAAACATGCCTCTGAGAGTCATTACACTGTTGGTTTGAAGACTCCCAGTTTGTGAACCCTTAGTAATACAATTATATTGATCTGGTTTTATTTTTAACAGTTTCTGGATTTTGACAGGGGCCACCTGCCAACTTTACATTGGCAGTATTGTAATCTGGACTCTGTTCAGTTATTCTGCACATTGGAAAGAGAAGTTTAGAAGTTTTGATTTGGATCAAGGAAAAGGAGTGTTAGAAATTCATTTTAAATCCATTTAAAATAAATTAAGACATGTATTAATATATATTGTTAATATATTATTATTATTTAATTAATTCAACTTAAAAATGGACAGAGGATCTGAATAGATGTTTTCCCAAAGAAGACATACAAATGACCAACAGGTACATGGAAAGGTACTCAATATCATTAATCATCAGGAAAATGCATGTCGAAACCACAATGAGATGGCTGTCATCAAGAAGATAAGAGATAACAAGTGTTGGTGAGGATGTGGAGAAAAATGAACCCTGTGAACTCTTGATAGGAATGTAAATTGGTATAGCCATTATGGAAAACAGTATGGAAGTTCCTTGACATTAAAAAAAGATCCAGCAATCCCACTTCTGGGTATTTGAAGAAAAACAAAAAACACTACCTAAAAA
>NW_011921473.1:0-2844 GCF_000151845.1 Pteropus vampyrus
AGCCAGTGAGGAAGGTATTATCTACCTGGCTCCTTTATTTTAACTGGCAATTCTGCACAGATTGTGACCAGTGGTTACTAATCTTATCGTGGTGATTACATCGTAACATATATACGTGTCAAATCATTATACTGTACATCTGAGACTGATATAATAGTGTACGCCAAGTATAGTTTAAATTTTTCTTAATTAAAAATGAAAATTAATCTTGTCTCTTTGTTGGGGGCTATCAAGTGGAGGGACTCTGCTTCCCCTCATCCAGTCCTGGAGACCCCTCATAATGGCCGTGAAAGTGTTTAGGTGTCAGAACTGTTGGGGCCCAGGGCAGGCCGCTCCAAGATATCTCACGATGGTGTATTGATTACTTTGAATTAAAGCTACTTGACGAGATGCCAGTGTAGGAAGGGCACATCAACCCTCCCTTGTCTCTTGAATGCAGGAAATAACTCTCCCCTGTATAAGTAGCCCTCCCTGCCTCAGGGGGGTTGAGAGAACTGCCCTTATCACCAGAGCTGAAGAATTCAGGGTGGAAAGCCTGTGTGTACAAACCTTGTTATTTCTTTACTGAATTACTTCTCTAACTCAAACGTGGCTTAGATTCCTCACTAGTGAGCACTAAAAATTAAGTTTTTCTGTATCCTGTCAAATCTTTACAAATTTATTGCTTCTTTGTCCAAAAAGTATAAAAAGCTAAGTGGTTCGAGCATTTGTCTAAACATCATTTATGATCTCCCATGTCCACTCATTACATTGGCTTTTCTCCTGTTAATCTGGTCTATTATTAGTTCGGCCATGAGAAGTCAAGTGGGGTAGAGAGCTGAATTTTCACCTCCCCAAGAGAACTAAAGTATAGGCTCTAGGAAACCTATGGAAGGATGGAGGGAGGTAACATCCGTTATGGGAAAATGGCAGCCCGAGTGGGGAACTGCTAGGTCCCAGTCAGAAGAAAAATGGGTTAGGGGGCGGAAGGGAGCTCTTTGTGTCCCATACAGGAGGGGTGTGAGGTATCACCGTCTGCTCTCTTGTCACTGTGAATGGAAAATGTCAGCAGTGTCAGGTCCGTGAGGTCAGGCCTGTACATATATATAAATAAAGCCTCTAGCTCTCAAGAGAAAATATCCCTTGTGCCTCATCCAAACTGAAAACAGTCCAGGAAGAGAATTCTAGAAAATGTAGCTCAGCCTAGACAAATCAATTTTGTTCCAAGCAGCCTCAAGACGGAATGAAGAGAAAGGCTTATTCTCTGCCTGAAACAAAATGGAATTTCTTTCTCCTTCTTCCCTGTGCTGGATTTTTTGGACTACCATCTTATCTCCCTGCCTGTTTACACAACTGCTACCTTGTTATTTGCCATTGTGTGAGATACAGGGTATCAAACTCTCAAACTCATGGTTTCACTAAGAAATCTAGCATATGGGAGATGAAGGCTATGTCAAGATTTCTTTTGACTTTAGAAAGTTTGATTATATGTATTTATACCATTTGGGAAGAGAAGATGACAGTTACCCCCATTATAACGTTATTACCAGGGCAACAAATCGTTCCTTAGGACCACCGCACTGACTTCTTTTTTTGGAGGTCAAAAGTACGGGAAATGCCAACGATGTCTGAAGTCCATTTGCCTTATGAGACAATTAAAATAAAACTCTCTTTAAGGACCAAAATGAATTTAAATTAACAACTGAAACCACATCTGTCTTTTCACACACACACACACATACACACACACACACACACACACACACACACACACAGAAATTAAAACACCAATGACCTAATTATTCAATCATGAGTCAGCCCATAGTAGGTGTTTTGTGTCAATCCACAACAGTATTCTAGAAAGTCAGACACAAATTTCATTTTCTTTTTCTACTGCAACAAGTGTGTATTGTAAATTTTAAAAATTAAGAAAATTGTTACACATAATAAATGTACATACTTTTGTATAATAAAATATGTAGGAATTTTGATGACAGAATAAATGAAAAAGTACGTAGCTCATATTTATCTGTGTCCAAATTCAAGGAACTGGGTGAGTCTCTTCTACTTGGTACTGGAAATTCTGTACACGGATAGTTGAGAACAATGGTCTGAAGCTATAGATGATGCAATGTTTTGAAACACACACGTACACAAAATGAATGTCTGTGTTGCTTTACTTTCTATCATTCAAGCCCTGAAAATACGAGACCGTGTTTGCAGCTATATGTTTGAATGGATATTAATGTTTGTTTGATCACTCACTAGCAGCACACATCACTGTCGTCTGTATGATCTAAACCTAAAGGTGACCATAGGTAGTGACATGGAGAGGTACCATTTAGTAACAGGAGAGACAGCAGAGTATCTGGGAATAAATGCAGCTCGGTCAGTGGATTTGGTGCTGAGAGCCCGTGGACTGTCATTTCTGATTGCCTCTATTTGTCAGTGAAACAAAACATCTTCAACTGAGAAGATGGAGGAGGAAGAGGTGTTTGAAATTCCAGGAGAGAAGGGAAGAGGTGTTTGAAATTCCAGAAGAGAAGGGGAAAATGGTCGTCTAGGAGACCAGCGAAGCGAATGAAGTTGGAAATTATAGTAGGATTGCTAGGCCGCTCGAGATCAACGGTGATGAATTTCACCATGTTGTAATTACAGTCCATCATCTGGATTACTGTGACGAATCCCCCACTGGCTTCCACGTGTCCACCTTTGCCCCCACTAGTCTCTTCTTGATATAGCAACCAGACATTAAAACACAAGACAGATCATGTCGTCAGTCTCTACTTAAAATCTTCCAGAGGGCCTCAGTTTGACCCACTGTTGAAGGCAAAGCCCTACAACGGCTTACACGACTGCGCTCGA
>NW_011921474.1:0-1208 GCF_000151845.1 Pteropus vampyrus
GCCAGGCGCAGGGCCATCCCGGGCATCCCCAGCTGTCCCATCTTCATCACTCTCTCAGCCCAGCTGCCCTCAAACACGGGTCTGCCAGGACCCACACCTTAGACAGGCCCCACTGACCCGCATCGCGTGCCCCAGACCCCACCAGTTAGACAGACCCCACTGACCCGCATTGCGTGCCCCAGACCCCGAGCCTCCAGACCCATTCCCCCACCTCCACGCAGCGGCTAGATGGCCCTTTTGAGGACCTGGACCTGAGCCAGTGACTCCAATACTCAATCAGCTCCCCACTGCTCAGAGGAGGGGCTGGGAGGGGGAGCGGCTTGGGGAGAACCTGGGCAGAACGGGGTAGGGGTCAGGTACCGAGGGAGGGGAGGTGTTCATCCTCCCACACCCCCACCTCCCATTTTCCATCCATCTTGCCCGGGCCAGCACTCTGCCAGGCTGGGACAGAAGGGGCCAGAGGCTCTGCACCTCCTCTGCGTGCAACCCCACTGGGAGCTGGTTGTGTCCTCACCTCAGAGGTGCAGAAATAAGACTCGGAGGGGATTCGGGACTTGGCCAAGATCGCACAGCAGGAAGGAGGTGGAAGAGACACCGGAAGCTCGGCCTTTTCTGCGAATCCAGTGAAGGTTTTGTTATGTCAGTGTCTTGCCTCTTCCAAGGCTACTTGCTAGGCGTCCAGTGGGCATAATAACCACGAACCCGGCTGAGCGAGTGCAGATGAGGAGATGGGCAGTTGCGAACCCTCAGAAGGACAGGCCCGAGCCCCACGGGAGTGGCGGGAGGGCGACCGAGGCCCCCCAGCACCCACACCGAGGAGACGCCGGGGACGGTGAACTCCCCGGACCGCAGGAGCCAAGGGGAACGTGAGAAATCGCCCGTCGGCTCCGCGAGGCCGCCCGCACCCCGAGCTCGCCACTGACGGAGGTGCAAAGGGTAGCGAGAGACGGAGCTGCATCTGATTCCAGCGTGAGCTGCTATGCGAACGTCCTAACCGACACTGGCCATTGGAATCCTCGCCGTGGTTGAAAGAATTGCCGCACTGGTGACCCGCTGGGTTCCGAGCTCCGTTATGACATCTAGCGTCAAAGCTCCACCTGTGTTACCACTAATAACTTGACGGGGAGACGCGGTCCTATTGACAGCAAAAAGTATTTCTTTCTAAATTCATTTAGCCATGCCCTAAAAAAACATATCTAATTGGAAAT
>NW_011921475.1:0-1062 GCF_000151845.1 Pteropus vampyrus
GAACCAGTGGCCTGGCTGCCTGTTGCCCTGGGTGTGTGTGGAGGGGTGAGGGGGCTTTGTCCAAGATGTGCACGCAAACCAGCGAGCCACGCTGGGAGCCACGTGTCCAAGTACGTATATTAGCAGTTTTGAAACAAATGTATTTTTAAATGGAAATTAAAGAGCAGGGCTGTGCCCCATCCAGGCTCTGCCGAACCCCTTCTGCAGGGCACTAGCCACAGCCTCACCCTCGGACCGTCCAGGCCCTGCCACCTCTCCCCTGTCCCGGCCCCTTCCCAGTGGCCGAGTGGAGGGAGGCCTTCTCCAAGACCCATCCCCCGGCACCCGTCCTGTCCCCTCTGACCAGTTCAGTGTCAGGGATCCGGCTCCCCGCCCCGTCCCAGGCTGTCCCCTCCTCCCATGGGGACTCTCCGTGTGCATCCCCAGGAGGCGCCTGGGAGGTGGAGGAGAATGATGTGCCCACCGCCCGTGTGCGCCTGGCCCCCCACGTGCCCGAGTCCTCAGCGCCTGCAGCGCCGGCCCTGCCGTCTGCCTTGTCATCGGAGCGGAGTGATGAGGGCAGAAAATAGCGCAGAGGACCGCCCCCCCCCCGCCCCCGTTTCCACGGCGGCTTGAAGGTGCCAGCAGGACAGACCTGAGGGCCCTCGGCCTTTGCCTCCCCCTAAGCCCCCGTCCCCCTTCCTCAGAAATCGAAGCCATAAAACTGGCCGAGCAGAAGCGCCAGGCGGAGCGGAAGCGGCGGGCCACCGTGGTGGTCGGGGACCTCCAGCCCCTGCGGGATGCGCTCCCTGAGCTGCTGCAGCTGGAGGCCAGCTCCCAGCGGCCGCACACCAGAAGTGAGTGTCCCCTGTGACACCAGGACGGGGCCGGCTCCCTGTGCTGCAGCCACGGCCCTGGTCAGGGCAGAGGAGGGTGACGGGAGCCCGGGCCAACGGGCACTGCGGCTGGTCCTGACACAAAGCCCTGGCTCCCGCGCCCGAGCCACCAGGAGAGCAGTGCGACCCTCGAGGCGACAAGGACCGGGCCTCCCCGGTGAGGGCCCAGCCGGCACGGACTGCTGCA
>NW_011921476.1:0-1553 GCF_000151845.1 Pteropus vampyrus
ACGTGAGACCGCGCGCGAGCTCCGTCGCTGTGAATGGGGTAGCAGCCTAGCGCTTCTCCCTCCAGCCCCAGCGAGGGGCCAAGGACACCAATGGGATTATGTTTCATTTGTTTCAATGCAGAACTCGGGGTGAAACATGGATTTTTTAAATAAAATAGAGGAGCGAGGACAGAGGGACCGTGACAGCTGACACCGACTGAGAAGCCTTGCGCGGGGACGGCTGCCGGCACCGTCGGCCGCTTCGGAGGCGCGCGGGATTCCGGCCGAGCACAGACTGACTGACCTTTCGTCTCCCTTGTTCTGACCTGTCTGCCCCGCACAGAACCGACGACGTCCAGGAAAACGTGCTGGCCGTGTCCCTCTTTGTCCTGGTGTCGCTGCTGGGGTTCCTGACGCTGAGCCGGGGCTTCGGCCGGGACCTGTGGCTGCTGCTCCTCTGCCACGTCATGGCCAGCTGCCAGTACTCACTGCTGAAGGCAAGGCCGCGTCCGAGTCTTATCCCCCCCCGACTCCGCGCACCCCGAAAGCACAGGATGATGACCCTGGCTCTTTTGCTTTGTGTTCTAGAGTGTCCAGCCGGACCCCGCCTCGCCGATACACGTACGTCTCCCCGGAGGCGAGGAGCTCGTCTGGAAGGGAGGGGGCCGGCCAGACTCTGTTCAAAGGCAAAATACATCAGTGCACATGTGTCTGTAAATAGGAATATTAAGTAGAAGTATTCTGCCTGGTGGCCAAGGTCAGGCCGGGCGGAGAGCACGGCATGCCTGGAAGTGGTCCTGGCCAGGGTCGGGGGGCACAGAGGGCGTGGGGGGTCCTTCTCTGTCCCGCCGGAGTCCTGGCGGGCGAGGCCCAGGCTCTGCCGTCACACCGCCTGCGTCCGTCTTGTCGGGCCCCGCGTGGATGCTGGACCCCGAGCCAGGCCCGACTGTCCGTGCCTCGGTTTCCCTGCGTGTGGATAAGGAAGTAAAAAGTGCCTGGGAGTTCAGCGGCCCACGCGGAGTGCTTACGGCGGCGCCGGGCACAGAGAAACTGTTTACTAAGTGGTGTCAACCTCTATGGCTGATGCCGCCCACGAAAGCCTGAGCCGGGAGCCTGCTGACACGAAGCTCGCCCCTTCCCGCCCCCATTTCCGAGCACGTCCTTACCGCTCACCCCGTAATGGGGGGCTGCTCTGTACGCGGGACCCTGGCCTGATGAGACATTCCTCCACGAGCGCCGAGGCGCACCCAGCTCCCCCGACCCGGCCGCACTCCCCCGCGGGGCACCGCGTCCGGCACTGTCCCCGCCGATCCCCCGCCTCGAGCCTTCGTGCTCAGACCACCGCCTGGTGGACGCCCAGCTCCTCGGCAAAGCTTTCCATGGTTATGGCGAGCTGCCGCGGGCCCCTGGGAACCCGCTCCCGCGAGAGAAAGCTGCTTCTTCCCTCTGTGCCGCTTTTTAAAAATTCATATCCCGGCCTCGGGCCCGCCTTGAAATCCAAGGCAGCTCGCGTTTCGTTCACGGTAGCATGAGAAGGGCTTACGATCGGCCGATCACGCTGCTCTCCTGTTAAA
>NW_011921477.1:0-1078 GCF_000151845.1 Pteropus vampyrus
GTCAGAGAGTCTATTACACAAAAGACAGATTTTTTTCCTAAATGAGTCAGGCAGAGTTGGAAAATATAGCTCTCTTGCCAGGAGAGCTTCACTCTAATTTGAAATGCTCTTTAAATGGGGTATCCTGAGTGCACATAAAGAAGGAACATAAATGTATGTGAGTAAAGATAAATTAAGGAAATTTATATTCAGATTAAGGAAATTTATATTCCTCAACTTCCACATATCCCCTTTCCTGACAAAGTGCTTGCTATGAAGTTCTTCTTTTCCAGCTCTCCTTTGACAATCACCTTTCTCTTTTCATACCTCTCCATATCCCAAATATGCCATGCTGCATTTCCCGGAAATGCAGACACTCCTGGGTGCTAAAGGGAAGCTCCTTTAATCAAGGAACCATAACCCTTCCTCCCATCTATCTCATCAATAGATTCGTTTCCAGTAAAACTTTTACTTTTCTAAATTTTTAAATTTTTATCTCTAAAGATTATAATGTTTTCTTAAACAATTCATTAGTAATTATTATCATAACTCATATTCCAGAAGAAATTTTAGACACTTATTCATGTTATTATTGGAAAGAAATATAATAGTGTTCAATAAAAACATTCAACCATAAAAATATTTTAAGATAAAAATCTGTAGGGACAATGGAATGAAAATATGATTTCATTAAGGAAAAAGAACAATTTTTTTAATATTAAAGATATATATATAAAGATATATAAAAGATATGATTTTAATTGATAGAGTAATTGCATCATCTAGATTATATTTGTAATACTTTTTAATACATTTAAAAAAGTGACCTAACAGTTATATTTAAAGTGGGAATTATATCCTTTGAAACTATTAAAATATAATAAAAATTTTTAGATTCTAACTTTAGAAACAGAGGGTGAATAACTTAAAATTATCTTAGGGAGTAGAAGACTGAACAATTTTAAGATCCACAGATCTCAAGCTCATAGTTTATCAACACTTATGAGCATCGTATTTTATATATTTGCCATTTTTTCTAGAAGAATCCTCAGTCCAAAGAAGTCATTTCCCTCCACCTCGGGCCCTTAGAACCATTTTA
>NW_011921478.1:0-977 GCF_000151845.1 Pteropus vampyrus
TCATAGTCATTTCCATTCTCCAGGCAAGAAACTGGGGCTCGATGAAAATAGCTTCGATTAACAGTGCTAGTAACATCTTCACAAAGATTGCCGTTTCTAGCATCGACCTTTGGAGGCTTCCTGCGCCCCAGTTCCCAGTGCGTCTGCCTGTGTCACCCTCTCACGTCACCCACGCGGCGTCGCACGGTGCAGACACTATCCCCCCAGTTTCCCAAAGACGCTCGGGAAGGCCGTGGGGCGTGAGCAACCAACGGGAGGCACATTCCTTCATTCCTTTCCTGTTTAAGGCAAAAGGATTTTCCGATTCTCCTCACGTATTTTCTATTTCCTAAGGCCCCACCGCAGCTAGCACGCTGGGGGCGGGGGGAGGAGCCTCCGATGCGCCACAGGCGGCGGTGGCCGTGGCCTCAGCGAAACAGCGGCCGCCACAGTAACAGCTTAGTGAGCACTCGCTCCGTGCCAGGCACCGTTTCGACCACTTAACCTGAGCCAACGGTTCTAATACGCACGAGACGTGAACCGTTTTTATCTCCACTCTACAGATGGGGAAACAGAGGCCCGGGGAGGGGAGGTAACGTGCCCGAGGCTTCGTAAGACTCACGTAAACGGTGAAGCTTTCTGGCTCCGAGAATGAATCTTTTTCTCTCCTTTATTTTAAAAATCCTCTCTAGGGTGAATATTTCTCCAACCCAGGGGCCGTATCTTACTCGCCTTTGTAAACTCAGCTCTGAACACGTCTTGCCCAGCATCTCACCGAAAAGCTCTAGAGCTGGTAAGATTCCGATTACGGAAAATCACTTGGACAATGAAACTACTGCAAACCCAAAGAGCGCTCCCCGCTGTGTATTTTCCCTGCGTTAACATTTCCGAGATTAGAAGACGTGCTTTCATATTTATAACAAGCGAATGAATGACCACACTCCGATAAATGAGATTTATAGAAGACCACATGTGAATTATGGGTTTTTCCCCCCTCC
>NW_011921479.1:0-2831 GCF_000151845.1 Pteropus vampyrus
CAACAGTGTAGAGGCAAGGGTAAGGTCTCTCTCTCTTCGCTGAGTCAGTCTGATTGAGAAAGGACTTGGCCCCCGTGTTCTTGACGGCAGGGCCACGACCCAGCCAGGCTTACACGACCGTATCTTTCTGGCCAGCGCCCGGAGTTCAGTAACACCCTTTGGGGAGCCAAGGTCTTCGGAGATCCAAGCTCTCGAACAAACCAACTGCTTAGACTCTGTGGACACGTACGAAGGCAATGGCGGCTTTCCTGTAGCTCGTACGAGTGGATCCGCAGCAGCTCCGCCGTACACTCTTTCGTGACCAGAGTTCACAGAAGCCAGCGGATCTTCTCCGTAGTGTCCCAGGCGAATGCGATGGGAAAGCTTTCTGGGGAGGAAGGGGTCGTCCTGCGTTTTCTCACAAACTTCATTCCATGCATGAAGACCAAATGGCGAGCGGAGCGTCCAGCAACGTGGAAATCGTTTCCCAAGCCGTTTCTGAAGAGGCACTGACACCCTGTGAGGGCATTCAGGCGCAGATCTCCACGTGTTTCATGACGAATGTAGGTCGCTCCGAGCCAAAATGCTGGCAACGACGGCTTTGAATCGAGCCGCTTCCAGGCCGCAAGCTTCTGTGTCTTTGAGGTGCACCGAACGCATCCGATAGGCCCAGGGGAAATTTCTCGGCGGATTTTCCGGCCGCATGGTCTAAGAGGCCGTCTGCCATCTGCACTCTGCAAGCTTCCTTGGACTCTTGTCACAGCTACCAAGGATGCAGGCGATTAGTGAAGAATGACCGGCGCCTTAGTGGAAATTCGTACGAAGCGGGAACAGACCGCCGTGTGATGGAAGGGAGCGCAAATGATGAAGAGGAGCGCACATGATGAAGAGGAAATGCCGGGATGGCGTTTCCATGCTGTCTTTGGTTTCTTCCCATGAAGAGGGTGTGGAAACACTGTCAAAGTGAACGAAAGATCACAGCACGTGTCAGGAAACAGGTTTTGGAATAGGTGCCTTTGGTAAGCCAGAGGTGCAGGCCACGAGTCCAGGCTACTAGTGGTGTGTCCCGTGAAGTCGATGGCAGTGCCCGCTCCAAGTAGCGGAAAGTGTTACATTTCCTGCCCGCTCTCCGTGGAATACGTGTCTGATCTGAGCAATACGGTCACTCCCGCTTTTCTGCGCGTAGCCAACTAACGACCCAGTCTGACGCCACTGTAGGTGTCTTACCCGCGCCCAGAAACCAGTAGTACAGACTGGGGAGCAATAGTCTTTGGGGCGCCATGCTCTCGAATCAGCCCCCTGCTTAGACTCCACGAAGAGAATCACGTGCAACGGCAGCTTTCCTGGGGCTTATACTAGTGGATCTTCCCAGCTCCATTGTACGCTGTTTGCTGTCCGAAGAGAAGGAGAAGCCAGTGGATCTTCTTTCTGGGTGGCGTCCAGGCGAACGTGATGAGAAATCTTTCCGGCCAAGTCGTGAATGCAATGTGATTTCTCGCGAAGGCGATTCCCTAAACGGGGGCACTGTGTCGTGGAATCTATATAAACACGGGACAGGTTTGCCGAAGCTGCGTCTAAGAGGCGAGTTGTCATCTGCTCTAAGTAGGCATCCTTGGAGTCTTGGAACATCTAACGAGGACGAAAGCCATTAGTGAAACTGCCCGTCGTCATCGGGGAAATTCGTGCGAAGCGGGAACAGACTGCCGTGTGTTGCAAGGGAGCGTAAATGATGAAGGGGACGCAAACGGTTGTGGGAAAGAGGCCGGCATGGGGTTTGCACGCTCTATGTCGTTGCGGCCCATGAAGAGGCCCTAAAGCACTATAAGGTTTACTGGAAGCATGTTTCACTTGTCAAGGAAACCTGTTGGGGAACATGTGCTTTTGCTGAGTTCGCAGTGCACGGAAAGATTCAGTGCGACTATTGGTGTGTCCCGTGACGTCTAAGACAGCGCTCACGCAATGGCGAGGAAGGATTGACAGTCGTTACCTGGAATCCATGGATTCTGAGCAACATTCGCTCCCGTGTTCTTTTCCGCGGGGACCATCATCCCACGCTGACACGACTGCTGCTTTTTCCTTGGCGCCAGGACCTCGGCAACAAGACAGCAGAGAAAGACCCTTGAGGGATCTATGCTCTCCGACGAAGCATCTGCTTCGACTCCTTGAGCAGAAACGAATGCAACGGCAGCTTTCCTCGAGCTTCAGCCGTGGATCTTTCCCAGCTATACTGTGCCGCGTTTCTTGGCGAAAAGTAAGAAGCCGCTGGACCCTCTTTGCCGCGTCCCCGGCGAATGCGAAGAGAAAGTTTCCTGGTGAGGACGTGGTTGTAAGCCGTATCTGCAGCCAACCGTACCCTAAATCGAGAGAAATACGTTTTGGAGCTCCTCTAGACCTAGAAAGGGACTCCCAAAGAGGTTTCTGAGGAGGCTCTAACTCACCGTTAGAGACACAAAGGTGGGAATCCCATTATGCTGAACCAGGAGGTGGGCTGTCTCTGAGGAGCCACTGGCTTTCTGCAAGCTTCTGTTTCCCAACTCATCGTACATGGCAAGGGAGAACGTGTCATCAGAATTGCCTGCCGTACGGCACCCCAGAGGAGATTGTATATCTGCTGTGTATAAGCTGCCTTGGACTCTTCTCTCATGTGCAAAGAACGAATGCGATTTCGGAACACCGACTGGTTTCTTCGTGGAAATTCGTTCGAAGCGGGATCAGGCTGCCCCGTGTCGCAAGGGAGCGTAAATGCTGAAGGGGACTCAGACGCTTGTGATGAACAGGGTTGGGGGGGGGTCTTTCTAATACTCGGGCTCTTTCTTCTCACGCACTGAATTCAGACACTAGAACAGTTATGA
>NW_011921480.1:0-2828 GCF_000151845.1 Pteropus vampyrus
CCCGAGTGTCGCCTGGCGTGAGGTCGAGTATCCCGGGATGGAAGAGTCGTTTCTCGGCCAAACGACTGTGTGGCCCGCCTCAGGAACGGGAGCAGGTCAGGGCGAGGACGACGCGGTCCCCGGCGTCCAGCGGCCAGTGTCGGGGGAAGCCAGTTGAGATGAGCCACCGGGTTCAGCTTGGTGATCGCCGTCCGGGGCAGATCGGGCCGGGAAAGTCGCAAGGAGAGGGTCCCCGCTGGTTCGCGGGGGCCCCGAGCGGTCTCCGGGGAGAGGGCGTGTCCAGCCCCTGGGGAAAGGGCGGAACCGTTAGCCAGGGCAGGGGCGAGGGCAGCCAGCCCTGGGAAAGGTTTCTGGGCCTGGAAGCGGCTCAGGCCATGGCCCCGCCCCGTCGTCCACTTCCCCCGCCTCCAGGCCTCTTTAGGCCACACCCTCCGGCTGCCCATTGTTTGGCTCAGCTGTATGAAGTTTCCTTTCTGACGTGATCAGCATCCAGACCCTGAAGGGAACAGGTTAACAATTTTGTGTCCTATGGAACAGTGAGAAAGGCCTGCACGGCCAAAGGAAGACGAAACAAATCCAAACCAGAGCACTGCCAGCCAAACCAAATCAAATCGAACCCAACCCAAAAGATGAGAAACAGAGGTAAAGGGTTAGAAAGTGATCATTGAGGCGGATATTGGCAACAGACACGAGAAAGGTCTCACGTACCCGATTCTGGCAGAGCGGAAAATCCAAATGCAAAAATTAAGAATCGAACGGTTAAACAGGCAATCGAAAATGAGGACGTCCACAGAGGGGTACGAGGAAACACACACGACTAGCAGACAGGAAGAAGATGTGGAACCTTACTCAGAATCAAAGAAATGCAAACCGAAAGGGTCACGGCCGATCATTTTCTACCTTACAAGTTGCCCAGCGTGAAAAGAAAGTGATCGCTGACAGCCGCTAGTGTGCAGGATCGGATCGCGGATGGGAAACGTGTCCTCGTGCGTTGGTTGCCAAACATGAAGTGCTACAACTTTCCGAAGGACAAGTCGACACTATCTACTAGATCTATCCATCCTGCAGCCGCTGAGCAGAACGCTGTTTGGGATCTGCACGGTAGAAATATTCATCTAATTTCGCCAAGATATGGACTCAGATACAGATGCAGAGATATGTTACATCGTGTAGAACAGGTGTTCGTGGCAACATGTTTTTAGCATCGCCAAAGAAAAACGATAAAAAGAGAAAGAGGAAAGAGAAAAGAAACCGAGATCCACAAATCAGAGCCCAAACCTGAAGCGACCCAAGGATTTGAACGGGGTGAAATTACAAGCATTTTTTATCCATTGATCGATCGATCGATTGATTGATTTCCTCATTCGTTCATTTCTTTATTTTTGTTTATCGATTTGTTCGTTTGTATGCCCAAGGAGAGTGGTGATAGGTGAAGTAAGCTCGAATCAAGTATGACAAGCAAGTTCAGCGTTAGCACTCCCATAGCAGAAAGGGCGACTTGACTCGGAGAGAGCCCGTGCACCCTGCCCTTTCTAGGTCCCCTGCTCAGGATCTCGCAGTCCTGAGTCCCTGGGAAAGTGAGCTGCTGGGTCTTTTTTTATTCCTTTGTACCTTTGTGGGCTTTCTCAATTTTCTCTAATGGGCACGGATTAATTCTGAGTCCTAAGGTAGGTGCAGTATCTATCAATATTCAAGGAACAGCCCTGGATGTGATGTTTTACTCCACAGTCACGATGCATTCTTCTGTGCTTCCACTGGAGGGCAGCAGAAGCACACCAAACGCAAATCCTCTTTGGTCTGCAGGTGAACACTGCTGCTAAGAGCTCAGTTCTTTTGCCATGTTCCTTACTGAAAAGATTCGTCATGACTTGTGCTTTTCCGATCCATTGACTATATACTCGCTGCAGGAATTGATATATAGGAGAAAACACAAGTCCCCTGGGGACACGCTCTGCCGATCCAAGCAAGGTTGAGAACTGGCGTTTATCTTCAGGTTTAGGCGTATGTGATGGATAGAGGCATGCACACATTTGGAAATGAAATGTGCCCCCTGCGCAATCGTTTTATCACCTGCCCTTTCAACTCAGATGTCTCTGGAGCCTTTTTCCGTTTCTCTAATGTTTTATTTTTTTGTTTTTGATGTATGTTTTCGAAAGGTTGCCTCGTGTTCCAGCCGGTGGACGCATTGGAACGCGCCTAAGGCATTGCCACGTGGCCATTTAGGCTGTCTTCACTGGCTTTCCACGATCGAAAGTGTCCTGTGCATAAAAAGTGAGACGGTCACGCAAGCGGTCCTCCCTCACATCTGATCCAGGTGAGTGTTTTTGCCATCGTCGCTTCGTAAGTTTTCAAGCCGGAAGAGGTGGCAGGCCGGTTGCAAGGTCTCTCTACGGAACGAACATCTCTCCTTTGATCCCTAACTCCCCATGACCTAAAGTTGGTTTTCAGGTTTCCTACCCTTGATCTCAGTCTTTCCTTCAGAAGGTGGTTCCATGGACACTATAGTCTTGCTCGAGTTTTGAAATTCTCCCCATCAAGGTAGTTTCCGGTGCATATGCTTTATTCGCTTTATTTCGATTTCTAGATTGACCCGTGTGGATATAGACCTAGTTAATTTTACATGCTCTGTTACGATTTATTTCTACATGAAAATGATTCACACACTTGCTATCGCTCAGCATTTCAGTTGGTTTGTCAACACCGAGAATCACGGGTCTTTTGTTGGGGCCTGTCCCCTTCGGCTTGTCTAGGGCCTCAGCCACCATTCGAATTTCTTGTCTCCTGGACTCGTTGGAAAGGATCCCTGCCCATAATTCCACCTGCGTCTT
>NW_011921481.1:0-2826 GCF_000151845.1 Pteropus vampyrus
ACACAAACAAAAAACTTTATGGCACATTCATGGGTTGAGGAAGAAAATCACCTCAGTGAAGATGCAATGGCCAGAAGCCCCAAAATAATTCCAAAAGCCTGTGCTGGGAGGTCTCAGCGTCATGGAGTCAGCCTTGCTGAGGAGGCAAGGAGAGACTAGAGTGGTTTGTGAAGTGTGCTTCCATGTGCTATAAGAATCAGTGCAGCAGAATAATCACAGAATAAGAACATTTAGGTTAATTTAGAAGGAAGAAGCAAAGATTTCCTCATGAGAAAGGTTGGGATTTTGAGGGGAGACTCAACAGATGTGAAGGGTAGTTGGGCTCTGAAAGGTCAGGAGAGATGGACGTGGATGATCTACCTGCTCTCAAGGAGGGTGTCATAAAAGGGGTTGTGTTTTCATTGTGACTAGATCAGAAAGAGTGACTGCGCCCCATCCGATTTAGAAAGGAAGAAAGGCGGGATCTCAGTAGTTGTCGTGTCCCTTCGTCTCCTTCAGTCTGGGACAGTTTCTCAGTCTTTCCTGACCTTGAAGAGTAAATTCCAGTCACGTAGAATGTCCTTCAAAGTGGGTTTTTCTGACATTTACTTATAAGATACAGATCATGTTTTTAGCAGCAGTGTCACAGAAGTGGGCCTGTGATGTGACCAACAATTTTGATATGTCTCATTACTGGTAATGTTCTTTTTCTTTTTTTAACATTAAAAAAATTTTTTAAGTACTGCTGGTGTACAACATTATATCAGTTTCAGGTGTACCCAGTAGTGGTGATGTTAACCTTGACCACTGAAGGTAGTTTCTGCTGGTTTTCTCTCTGTAATGTGCCCTTTTCCCTGCTTAATTAATTAGTGTTTTACAGGGAAGTACTTTGAGAGCATTTGAATATCTCCGTTCCTCATCAATCTTTTGATTTATTTACTTATTTATAAGTATGGATTCATTGTTTATTTTACCCAATGGATCATAATTTGTTAATATCATTTAAAAAAGTTTATTTTTCTTTTACAAATAGACTGTTTCGGCAATTCAGACTTCCAGAAAAGTTGCAAGAATGGTACGAGGAATTCCTGGATCTCATTCTCTAAAAGTTAACATTTTACTATATTTTCTTTATGCTTTTGTCCTTCTCTCTTTCTAGATAAATAGAGTGTAGGTATATAATACATACATATTATACATGAACCATTTATAAGTTATAGACGTGATACTTCTTTACTCATAAATGCTTTAGTTTAGTTTTTATTTCCCAAGAAAAAGAAAATCTTACATTACTATAGTATAACTGTCAAAATCAGGAAATGAAAATTGGTTCAGTATTCATATTTCACCCATGAACCTTCTTCAGATTTTTCTAGTTGTCTCAGTAATAGCCTTCATAGGCAAGGATCTTATTATAAATGTTTTTATCTTATTATAAATGTTAATTTTAAAATTAATTTCATTTCCTGCTTGTTGCTACCTTATAGAAATAACATCGATATTTTGCATTTTGAGCTTGAATTCGGTATCTTGCCTAATAAACTCTCATATTTTTTCTTACTCTATTGTTTTATCTGCAGATTCTTTTGGAATTTTTACCAGTATATACATATAATTTATACATAGTGATGATTTTGTTTTCCACTTTCCAATTCCTTGAGTTTTCATTTCTTTTTCTTTCTTATTGCAAGAATGTTATTGAATATTAGCAGGGATGGTGGGTATCCATGTCTTGTTGAAATTGCAAAGGGGAAGCAGTATATTTTTCTAATTATGTAAATAGTGTGTGTGTTTTTTTAAGCAGATCTCCTTGAATAGTGTATTAGTTTTCTATTGCTGCGTAACAGAATCCCACCAAATTAACATCTTAAAACCACACCCATTATGTTACAATTTGGTCATGGCTTAGCTGGGTCCTTTGCTCAGGATCAGGAATTTGGGCATGGCTTAGCTGGGTCCTTTGCTCAGGGTCTCACAAAGCTGCTGTCAAGGTGTCGGCTGGGCTGCATTGTCGTTTGGAGGCTCGAATGGGGAAGAATCTGCTTCGAAGCTCATTTAGTTTGTTTGCAGAATTTATTTCCTCGTGACGGTATGACCACGTATTTACTTTCCCAGTAATTTGTTGGCTCTCAGTCAGAGGCTGCCCTCAGGTCCTAGAGATGGCCTACAGTTCCTATGAGGTTCATCTTAGTCCGATCGAGCTGCTGTAACAAAATTTTATAGACTCATATACAACAGAAATTTAGTTCTCACAGTTCTAGCATCGAGGAAGCCTCAGATCAAGGCAGTGGTAGACTAAGTGTACGGTGACGGCCCACTTCCCAGTTTATGAAGTCCGGTCTTCTTCCTGTGGCACATGGCAGAGAGGCAAGAGATCGCTCTCAATCCTCTTTTATAAGGACACTATTCCCATTTCTGAGGGCTTCATCCTCATGACCTATGATCATCCAAAGGCCCACTTCCAAATACCATCACACTGGACATCAGCATTTAACATGCCTTTGGGTGAGGGAGGCACAAGCACTGAGTCTATGGCAAGGCCATTCACAGCACTTGGCCGTGTGGGCCCACTCAGTACCGCTGCTCGCTTCATAAAGCCAGCCAGCAGCACCTCTCACTCCAGAGAGGGCTCAGGCTACTTTTAAGGGTTTTCACCTAATTCAATCAGGCTCACCCAGAACAATTCTTTTGATTAGTTCAAAACAAACTGAATTAATGATATCTGCAAAATTCCTTTCCATCTGTCATATTCTAATGGCTACAAGCAAGTGACAAATCCTGTCCACTCTCAAGGGAAAGGGATTATGAAAGGGGAGAACACCCATAGGCAGACGTTATCAGGTCCAT
>NW_011921482.1:0-2820 GCF_000151845.1 Pteropus vampyrus
ACGGCCAGGAACGGAGGTTCCGTTTTTGGGCCGGTGTGTTCGCCTTCCACTCGGAAACCCACGTGGCTTTGGAAAGACCATGTTTTTGAACCATTCCACTTCTCACGCCTTCTGCACTTTCTCTTAACGTGAAGATTCCTTTCATCCTCTCCTCCCCCTTTCATTCTCCCGATGATGACAATAATACTTCATTGGCTGCATACGGGAGGGAGAACCCCTGGGCCTTTCGAGCCACGGAAATGCATTAATTGTTTCTTAACCTATTTTTCCTTTTAGAAAGTCAAGAAAGAAAACAAAATTCAAAGAAGACAGTTGACTCGTGGTGGCGCACCGGGCGCAAAACCAGTTACCTACGCATACGCACACGAAAAAGGATACAGGGAGCGAAGCGGACCTGGCGAGGAAACCTTGGCAGGTGACGAACGGGAGAGACTTTCAGACGGGCAAGCACCAGAGACTGGAAAATACCTGCAACTGAAGGCCGAGCGCAATCAGAGAAAGTGCAAGAACAGAGTCAATGAAATCGAAGGACTGGAGAGGGTCCCGGGTGGACCGTGACATCGCAGAGCTACAGTCTGAACACAGGCCTGTTTGCCGCTGCCCTGCTCTGATCCTGCCCCGAACTTACTTGCACTGAACAAAGCCAAACTGGCATCGGACCCGCTTCGATCTCCCAGAACGACACTCCCAAGAAAGGCAGTTAACTGACTAGGAAGGAAACTCAAATCAGAGCAAGTCTCAGACCACTGCCAACCTGTCCAGCCAAGGGAAACCAAACAGAGGAGCACATCTACCTAGAAGAGGGAGCCACGGAAGCCTTGCGACGTTCGAGAAATGCCGGGCTTTTGGCATCTGGGAAGGCCTCTCCCGTCCCTGCCGGCTGCATGCCCCGTAGCCCCACGGGAGACCACTGAATCGTTGACACACTCCATCTTCCCATTCGGGGGAGAAGCCTCTTAGTGAAACGGACATCATGCTCCAGATCAGATCCGCGCTCATTACCTAGTCTAATCGAACGCGCCCTTTGTTCCTAAATAGGAATGCACGTGCTTTTAAGCATCACGGGACAGTGAGAGAGGAGCTCGTGATGAACCAACACAACTACGTCTCGGAAAGACAAACGACCCAATTAAAAACTGGGCAGAGGACCTGGACAGGCATTTCTCCAAAGAGGACACGCGCATGGCCAGCAGACGTATGAAAAGACGCTCGATGTCACTGATCGTCAGAGAAATGCAAACTCAAACCACAACGAGCTATCACCTCACACCTGTCAGAGTGGCTCTCCTCAACAGATCACAAGAACGAGTGTTGCCGAGGAGGGGGAGGAGACGGGGCCCTCGGCCGCCGTTGCTGGGATTGGAGATTGGGACGAGCACTGTGGAAAACGGTTTGGAGATGCCTCAGAAACTTAAAAACACAACTAACTACCCTACGACCCAGCGATTGCCCTTCCTTCCGGGTATTCACGCAAAGAAAACCAAACCACTGATCCAAAAAGTTCTCTGCACCCTGCAGCGCTGCTGCAACAGGCAACGGACGGAAAGAACCTCAGTGCCCATCGACAGATGACTGCATAAAGAAGTCGTGCTACGTACATCCGATGGAATATGACCCGGCCATGAGAGAAAGAAGGAAACCTTGCCATCTGCAACCACATACATGGCCCGAGAGGGTGTGAGGCTAAGTGAAATACGTCAGAGAAAGACCCGTACCATAGGATCTCACTTCCACCTGGAATCTAAAGAACAAAACCAATCAAACAAACACACCAAACCAAAACCCATTAGAGAGATACAGAGAGCAAACGGGCGATTGCCAGATGGGAGGGGGGTCTGGGGGTTGGGTGGAAAAGCTGAAGGGATTGACAAGTACACATCGGCAGTTACAAAGCAGTCACGGGGATGTGAAGTGCCGCATGGAGAATACAGTCAAAAATGTTGCGATAATTATGTACAGTGCCAGGTGGGAACTAGTCTGAGGGGGGTGGGGGTGGGGGTGGAGAGAATCACTTCGTAAGTTACATAACTGGCTGGCCACAGGAAAAAATCATTGAATTGGAAATTTGACATGGTGCAATGGCGGGACATGGAAACGGTACCTCAATAAAGCTGTGAAAAACTATGAGGGACGAAATAAAAAAAAAAAACAAAAACCACCTCTTTCTGAGGAGAAATATACACAGAAGTTTTTCTAGATGTGTATAGACATAGATATAGATATAGGTACAGATAAAGATATAGATATAGATAAAGATATAGGTAGAGATATAGATGTAGATACAGATATAGATACAGATATAGATATAGAGATAGACATAGAGATAGACATAGAGATAGACTTAGAGATAGAGATATACATCCACACAGGTATCCGTAACAGGAAACAATGGAGAACTTTTCCAAAACTCCTAATTAATATTCTCAGAAGTTTCAGGCCCACGTGTTTTTACTTCTGTTTTCGTTTTCTTAAACGAGGACTGGGTCTTCTCAGAGGAAATATTAGAGAACGAGAGAAAATCGTCGGAAAACAGCGATAGTGCCCAAATATAAAGTTCATAGACGCCCCGTGCTCAGCTCACAGCCGCCCGCCTCTGCGGGCTGGGATGGAAGCTGGAACACCGCGCTCGCTCCCCTCTGCGAGCCTCCCCTAGCTCCCCAGCCGCCTCTGTCGCCCGCGCCCGCACCCGCGCCCGCCCTCTGTCGCCCGCGCCCGCCCTCTGTCGCCCGTGCCCGCCCGCCCGCGGGGCTCCCCGCTTGCCCACCGCGAAAGTAACGTAAAGGACTCCACCCCCACGCCCCCAGGCCTCAACGGACCCCC
>NW_011921483.1:0-1411 GCF_000151845.1 Pteropus vampyrus
GGGAGCCGGGAGGAAGATGAGGGCCACGCAGGCTCCTCCTGGGTCCCCATGCCCCAGGTCTGTGCCCCACGCCTGAGCGCCCCCCCCTGGGGTCTCCCCACGGGGAACCTCGATGCTGCACTAAGCCGGCCGGCACGTGTGCCGTGTGCGGGAAAGGCCCGACCGCATCTGAAACCACGCATGTGCAGCCTCGCATGCCCAGGTGTCCCCTGTGCCCCAGGGGAACTGGCCGTCCGTGGTGCGAGGTGGCCACGTGATGAGGACAGCTGCCTGCCACGACGTGCCAGGCCGCCCCGTCCCCCACACCAGGAGCCTGACTCAAAGCACAGGCCGATGCCCGGTGCCTCCAAAGCTCCACCCCATAGAGCCGAGCGCAGGCAGGGAGGGCTGCCCCGGCCCTCGCTCCAGCCACTGCCCTGTCCCCTCCCACGGACAGGCACCATCCACCAGGACCAGACCGCAGCATCTCGGCCTGCGGTTCACACTGGTCCCCGACTTCGAGCCGCTGACGAACACAGGCGAGGTTCAAACCCTGTGTCAGTCCACTGTCTCCGGAAGGGGGAGCCGGGGCACTCGCTTAGGCTCCGGCCCCTCTCACAACGTCCCCGCCGGCCTAGTGGCAGCTTCTCTGCCCTCCCCACAGCCGCCCAGGCCTCGCGGAAGCCGGGACACCAGGCGGCCACCCTTGGCCTGGGCCTGGCCACCGGGGGGCTCCACACGCCTCCACTTTACTCTGTGTGTGGCCATCAGGTGACCCGTCCAAGTCTGTCACCTGAAGGACACGCACAGCAGGCATTTTGGTCCTCGGCCCCGTGGTTTTGAGCCATGGATGCTGGAGCCCCGAGCTGTCGCTCCCTCTGGCAGTCCCCCCGTCTGGCCTGTCGGTGGCCCAGCCCAGCGTGTGTGCCCCGTGGGTGCCTGGCTGTGTGCTCGGGTGGTCGCCACTGGCCACTCCAGGCAATGTGGATGCTGCAGCCCAGCGAGTGCACGGACCGGCTTCTGTGTCACGCGAGTGTGGAGGGCCCGATGGCTCTCGGCCAGGGGCAGCCTGAGGCCAGCGTCCACCAAGCCCAGAGCCCACCTCCGTGTCATCGCTGCCACCGCCCTGGGAGGCGCCACGGCCACCTCCCGCGAAGCGGCATCTCTCTCCCAGAGGTCACCCAGCTCATGCTCCTCCTGGTGCTCGTGGCACGGCCTGGCTGTACTGTGCCCGCAGCTGCCACAAGGGACTCCCTTGCCACCCACACGCAGGAGGCTCGTCAGTGCACCCCCTGAACTCGGCTGGTCAGGTGCCTCTTCTCTCCGTCCATGTTTAAGTGTAAAGCCTCACGTGCCTTTCCGCTGTGGCCTGGGGACCTACACGCCATTTCTGGGGACACACGTACCGTCTCTGGGGACACATGTACCGTCT
>NW_011921484.1:0-1576 GCF_000151845.1 Pteropus vampyrus
AACAGAAGCCATGTAGCAGATATGTGCAATTAAAAGGCAGCGAGCACAGCAAAGCAGCCAAGGGACAGCACTTCTCAGAAAACACTGGAAACAAAGTACGCTTCTGTAGGTAGGGGACCATCCTGAAGCAGTAAGCCTACGTGTGTTGCATAAAACAGGAGCTTGGAGACCTGGGGTAGAGAGAATGGAGACTGAACAGAAGCCACACTGCGGGGAGTATGTGTGTGTGTAAGAGGTGGTACGGGGAAGATAAGTGAGGACTAATACATTGGTTTAGTGCTAGCAGAACTCACAAAACACTGAGGTATCCATATTTTCCCTATGGTTAGTGCTTTTTGTGTCCTGTTTAAGAAATCCTTCCCAGCCCCGAGATCATGAAAATGTTCTCCTGTAGTTTTCTACAAGCTTTGTTGTTCTGCCTTTTATTTTTCGATTTACGATACAGCTGGAATTGATTTTTGTGTATAGTGTCAGGCGGTGATATTTTTTTCTTAAAAAAAAAAAAAAAAAGGACTGCCAAGCTAAAGATGCTCAGGAAGGCTCTTTAGTCTTATTATCAGGTCGGTTTGGGGGATTGTTTTTTTTTTTTTTTAACAATGCCAGGAAACAGACAAAAGTACACTCTTCCCTTAAAAGTACATTGCACTGAGATGCAAGTCCCCTTGGGGGCGGAGCATTTGCTTATACTTCTTGGGTCGTAAAAAAATAATAATGTAAATAGAGACACCTTAAAATGAAGCTGAGTTGCCATGCCAGAGGACTCGACTCGAATCTTTGGAAAGTTAAAAACAGGGAAAAATAACCTTTGGATTGGGCCTAGGGCAATATTCTGTCCCAAAGAACTGTTTGCAATGATAACAAGAAAGCAGATATTATGACTCCTAGACTGATGACTACTTGACTAAAAATTTAAAACAATCAGCATCAGTTTGTTATGCTATCTGCACCGGGAGTGATGCATTCCTCAGTCTGCAGCCCCTGTGATGTTGATGGCGGCTGAGGGCTTTCTGTGCCTTACCCATTTCAAAAGAGACTCAGGCCATTTACAAAAGAAGTCGCGCTCGATAAGGGGAACAGGAAATCTTTGGGAAAGATGACAATTTAGGATGCAAACAAATATATCTGCAAGCTGTAAAAATAAAAAAAAAAGCAATGCATTCTTTCTACAGATGTAATTGTCCCCTTTCCCCTTCTCCATAAGTGCCCATTGCCTTTGTCCCCTAATCAAAACACCTTTTGGCTTTTTGCCTGAATCAGTGAGTCCCAAATAGCTATTTTTTATTGATCTCAATAAAAGCTTAGTTGCCCCCACTCTGTTTGGCCTTTTGTTTTTGTTATCAGGGCCTTGGGCACTTTTTAAATTTTAAGGGAAGCCCTTGGAAATTCTTAAGATCAGATCGCTACTGCCTCTGGGAGTCAATGCAAACTGAGTTTCTGGGGGAGGGGATATTATCAGTACGCTCAAGTTTACACCTCTCCACTCCTTGACAAACTAAAGTGCATCGATATGCAAGTCCCTTGGTAGGCAGAGGCATTTGCACATCGTTCTGGGGGTCGCTGGAAAACTTGGGGGGCG
>NW_011921485.1:0-2818 GCF_000151845.1 Pteropus vampyrus
GGAAATTCGTACGAAGCGGGTTCAGGCGGTTGCCTTTTGGAAGAGAGCGTACGTGCTGCAAAGACATGATTAGACTGCCGGGATTTATTAGGTGGTAAGGTATTTCAATTCTTCTGGTCCCATTTTGCCATTAAGAAGAGATAGCTATCCTCTAAAGCTGAGAGAAAGCGAGCACCACTTGTACAGCAAGCTCCTTTGGGATTGCCTGGCTTGTATGATCCAGAAGTGCAGTCATTGTTGGATGCTGTGAAGTAAGGCGGCCCTCTAAGTAAGTACTGAGAGAAGTTGCAGTTCTCGTGGTTAAGGTTATAGTTACTTGTTTGGAACCACTTCTTACTCTGTTGTGTGTGACATGGTGGGTGTTCCGTCCCAGACTGACAGATCTGTAAAGCTGTTTCTCATGTGCCCTTTTGCCGTACCAAAGTGGTGGTGGAAAAGTCTTTGGACATCCATCGTCTTGAGCTTGCCATCTGAAAGAATTCAGCAGCATGTACTCTTCCAGGGGCAGCATGTCTGCAATCTGTGGTCGAGTCAAATAACAGCTTTCATATGCGGTCTTTTGGCAAACGCCAAAGAAAAAGCCACTCTGTGTGTGTCTGTGCGTGTGTGTGGTGCTGAAGGCTCATTTTAAAGAAAATTGTTTGGTGTGGATGTATTTGTAATCTGTGTCCTCAGAAGCGCCGGTCCATAAACGAACAGTGTTTTCTCATGCATATGGTAACTGAAACTGTCTCTGGGATGTGTCAGCGGGCTTCCGAGCCACTGATGGAGCCTTGAGGCTGGAATGCAAGTATGCTTCATTCAGAAGTTAGAGCACTCTGACGCATGATTTTGGAGGCATAGCCTTTGTCAGAATTGCTTCCATTCTGGAAGCCTCTGCCTAGTAACGGCGCTCAGTAGACATACTTTATGCTGACTGATAGACAGATACATTGACTGGGCTGCAGCATTGTTCTATGCAGTGACATGGGAACTGTGGACTCTGAAGCAATCTTGGTATCCTACCACAAAGAGAAAGTGTGAAATTGGAAAGCTGGCAAATCCATTGTGAAATTTCGTACGAAGCGGGTTCGGGCAGCAGCATTTTGGAAGAGAGCGTCTATGCTGAAGACACATTCTTAGAATGCGGCGATTAACCCGGTGGTATGGTGCTTTATGTGTTCGGGTCTTCTTCTGCCATTACGGAGCTAGAAAGACTTTAAAGTGCGAGAAGGTGTACAGCGCATGCAAAGGAAAACGTTTTGGAACGCTTGATTTCTCTAGTCCAGAAGTGTATTCGATCATTTGGGGCAAGTTTTGCTGTATGCTGTAAAGAAAGTCGGCAGTGTAAGAATGCAGAGAAATTGGAGTTCTTGCCTGTACCTGGAGTCAAGCATTTAGGATGTGAGCAAGAACTGAGCCCCGTTCCTTGGGACCTGAGTCAGGCTCAATCCCAGTCTGACAAAACCGTAGATTTGTTCGGTCGTGTCCTTTGTCCGGCACCAAAGCGCTGGTTGGAAACAGTTTTGACATCCGTTCTCCTTAGCTTGCTATCTGCCTAGAATGCACAAAAGGGTGATAAGACAGTGGCAGTATGCTTGTGCTGTGTAGTAAGAGCAGAATAAAAGCTTCAGTCTGCCATCGTTTTTCGCCTTGGAACAAAGGAAGCCACATTGTGTGGCGTGTCGTAGGAAGGGTAATATGAAGGGAAATCCTTCTGGAGAGGATGTTCTTTAACCTGAATATTCAGAGGCACATGCCGAAACGAACGGACCATGTTTTCCAATGAGTATGGAAAGTGAAACCGTCTCCCACTGATGTTTCAGGGGCATACTGACCAACCGATGGAGCCTGAGGCTGGGATCCAAATTTGTTGAATGCAGACGTCAGATGACTCTGGCGAATAATGTTGGATCGGATCTCTGAAAAGAATAGATTCCACTCTGTACGCTTCTCCTTAGATAGGGCCCTCCGTACTTCTTTTCTCTGCATAGCGATATACAGGGATTTTGAAAGGACTGCAGGATTCTTCGGAGATGAGCCTGGAGAAGTGTAGTTCAGGAAGCAAACGTGCAATCTACCCACAGCCACAGGCTGTGATATCCATACTGACAATATAGCCTTTTGATTGTGGAAATTCGTAAGAAGCGGGTTCAGGCGGTTGCCTTTTGGAAGAGAGCATACGTGCTGCAAAGACATGATTAGACTGCCGGGATTTATTAGGTGGTAAGGTATTTCAATACTTATGGTCCCAATTGCCATTAAGAAGAGATAGCAATCCTCTAAAGCTGAGAGAAAGCGAGCACCACTTGTACAGCAAGCTCCTTTTGGATTGCCGGGCTTGTATGATCCAGAAGTGCAGTCATTGTTGGATGCTGTGAAGTAAGTCGGCCCTCTAAGTAAGTACTGAGAGAAGTTGCAGTTCTCGTGATTCAGGTCATAGGTAGTTGTTTGAAACCACTTCTTACTCTGTTGTGTGAGACATGGTGGGTGTTCCGTCCCAGACTGACAGATCTGTAAAGCTGTTTCTCATGTGCCGTTTTGCTGTACCAAAGTGGTGGTGGAAAAGTCTTTGGACATCCTTCGTCTTGAGCTTGCCATCTGAAAGAATTCAGCAGCATGTACTCTTCCAGTGGCAGCATGTCTGCAATCTGTGGTCGAGTCAAATAACAGCTTTCATATGCGGTCTTTTGGCAAACGCCAAAGAAAAAGCCACTCTGTGTGTGTCTGTGCGTGTGTGTGGTGCTGAAGGGTCATTTTAAAGAAAATTGTTTGGTGTGGATGTATTTGTAATCTGTGTCCTCAGAAGCGCCGGTCCATAAACGAACAGTGTTTTCTC
>NW_011921486.1:0-2817 GCF_000151845.1 Pteropus vampyrus
CCGTCGCGTGGGCGCAGCCCGCTTCTCTCACGCGGTCATCGGCGGTGGGACGTCCCGGGAGGCTTTTGCTTTTGTGAGCGATGCTGCTGTGAAGAGGCTTGTGCGGGCGTTTTCGGTCCTCGGGGGCCTGTGCTTAGGGCCGGAGTGGCTGGGTTGAACTTCTGGAGAAACCGCCCTGCGTGACTTCCCCCAGCAGCGTGTGCGGGGCCCGGAGGCTGGACCCGTCGCTCTAGGAGTACAGCATAAAGGCCAGTCGTGGGAGCGGGAGGGTTTCAGCTCACAGCCCACGGAAGGTTGGGAGTGGGGGCGCGGCCTGGGCGGCAGCCCCCAGCTGCCACTGAGCCTCGCTGTGGCTCCGGCTTCGTTGTAGCCAGACCGAACAGGGTCAGGTCAGTTATGAAGTTGACTGTCGCAGGCGCGTTTCTGTAGGAGAAGCGTAACTTCTGCTGAGTCAGTTCTACCTTACGAAATACAGCTGCTGCGTGGAGGACCCGTCTCGCTCTCCGTCGAGTTCTTCGATAGAGGGACGAGGTCCCGTCGTCACACAGCGTGGGCAGTGGCAAACGTGCCAAGTGGACGAGTGGGAACCCCGGGTTGGTTGCATTTGGGAACGTGGGCCTCCCCCTGAAGGGACCCGCAGCTCAGTCCCCTCTCCTGGCCCGGCGCCGCGGGACGTGCTGGAGCCTTCCAGAGCCTTCCTGCTGTCCCGGCAGTGAGACCTCTCCAAGGCGACCCGGTCGCTCGGTCGGCTCCGCGGCTTCGGCGGGGCGGCTGCGGCTGGATATCGGCCCAGGAGCGCAGGGCGGTGGGGCCTGCGGCGCCTGTGCAGTCCAGCGGGTCTGGGCTGCGCCGGGCCACCGCCAGCCCTGCACCGTGTCTCCCTTCCCCCTTCCCTGCCGTCTGGTGTCTGCGCCTGGGTGACAGCCCCAGGGTGGGGGGGTGCTTGGTTCTAGCGTGTTTCCCCGTGCCGGCACGGGTCTGGCCATCGGTGAGTCGTTTGGGTGCCGGTCGTGGTCCAGGTGACCTTTTCCCGCACCACCGGAACCCCGTTCCCAGTCCGCAGTGACTTTCCACCCCGCCGTTCTGCTCCCCGTCTGCTGAGCCGGCCTCTCTGGGTGCTTCTCCCGCATGGAGTCTGTGGCGTGGGCCGTGGTGACCGGCCTCTTAGTGAACGTAGCGTGTCCAGGCCCACCCGGTTGTCACAGGCATCAGCACCTCTCTCCTCAAGGCTGAGTGCTGGCCCCGTCTGCGTGGAGCACGGCGTGGCCACCTGCCCAAAGGACACCTTGCTGGCTTCCGTGTGGGGCAACGACGAATAAAGCTGCCGTAAACGTCCGTGCGCAGCTTTCTGGGTGTGGACAGAAGTTCACGTCCTTCGAGGAAACACCAAGGAGAGGGCCTGCCGCCTCGGTGAGGCTGAGTTCCGCTTTGTAGGAAAGCGCCCGGCTGTCTTCCGAGGTGGCGGTGCCGCGCCACATTCCCTCCAGCGGTGACAGCGTTCCTGGGGCTCCACGGGCTCGCCAGCACTTGCCGGTGTCCGTGTCCTGATCTTGGCCGTGCTGACAGGCGTGCGGGGTACCCGCCGGTCTCAGCCTGCGTTTTCCTGATGACGGGATGTGCAGCATCTTTTCATGGGCTTATTTGCCATCACTGTATCTTTTTTGGTGTCGTCTAAGGTCTTTGGCCTGTTTTCTTTGTTAGTGGGTTGTTTTATTTTCTCATTGTTGAGTTTTAAGAGTCCTTTTTATATTTTGGATGACAGTCCTGTGTCAGATGTGTGTTTTGCTCATCTTTGCTGCTCTGTGGCTTGCTCGTCTCATTTTCTTTTGACATTGTCTTTCACAGAGCTGAAGTGTTTTGTTTTTTAATGAAGGCAAACTTTCTGTCATGGGTTGTGCCTTTGGTGCTATATGTAAAAGGTCCTGCCAAACCCAAGGTCGTCTAGGTTTTCCAGAAGTTCGTAGTTTTCGCTTTACGGGCAGGACTGGGGTCCATTTGGAGCTGATGTCGGCGGAGGGCCCGAGGTCTGTGTTCTCATTCGCTTTGTTGCCTGTGGGCATCCCGTTGCGCCAGCACCGTTCACTTCCTTTGTCCTGTCGTGTTGTCTTTGCTCCTTTGTCACAGATCAGCTGACGACATTCGTGGAGTCTGTTTCCGGTCTTTCTCTCATTCCATCGATGTTTCTTTGCCCGCACCACAGGTGCACGCCGTGATAACTGCGCCCCCAGGGCGCGTGTGGAAGCCACGGGGGCGGCCGGCCCTGCGGTGGGGGTCTCCTCCACACTGCGGGCCGTTCTGGGTCTGTCGCCTCCACACAGCGTTGAAAATCAGCTGGTCAGTGTCCACAGAATAGCTTGCTGGGACTTTTTTGCTTTTTGCTTTTACTTTTCTTTGCATTTACTTGATGCTAAATTTACTCCTGGGCTGTAAGGTTTCATGTCTTCACTTTCTTCTGCGACGTCTTTTCCTTCGTGCATCCTCCTCCTCTGGTTTAGGAGTGGTCTGTGCTTTCGCAGTGAGGGGCGTCTCAGTGTGGCAGGGAGGGTCCCGAGCTCTGCGTGGCGTCTGGCTTTGTCCACCTGGCTGTGCTTGGTGACCAGAGTCTGCATCCAAAGCCTGAGGTCTGGCGTTCCTCCCCGCGCTTTTAAGCGTCTGCAGCAAGCATTCAGCACTCTCTGGGGCCCCGCCGTTCGGCCTGGGTACACCTACTGGCTCCAGCATTGTAGTGACAATGGCACACATCGCTTCTGTGAAGGGACTTCCTTCAGGTGCTTGGTGGCCTTCAGATATGCATACGCTTGATGGCCTGGGCTGCTT
>NW_011921487.1:0-1124 GCF_000151845.1 Pteropus vampyrus
CCATTGGCGAAGAGTTCAAGCGCTTCCACTTCAGCCAATGGACATCTGCGTTTGAAAAACGCCTCATTGACTGGACGACGTCGACAGGTGACGTTTCCAGGATTCACCACCAATCGGACGCGACCTTATTCAGCGCGTCCTTTAAGAGGCTGCGAACCCAGAGGGCCCGCACTCTGTCCGGCTCGTCCTCGCTGTGGTGTCCCGTGTCCTCCCGCGGCTCCTCCCGACCATGCCCGAGCCCGCCAAGTCGGCGCCCGCCCCGAAGAAGGGCTCCAAGAAGGCGGTGACCAAGGCGCAGAAGAAGGACGGCAAGAAGCGCAAGCGCAGCCGCAAGGAGAGCTACTCGGTGTACGTGTACAAGGTGCTGAAGCAGGTGCACCCCGACACCGGCATCTCGTCCAAGGCCATGGGCATCATGAACTCGTTCGTCAACGACATCTTCGAGCGCATCGCGGGCGAGGCGTCGCGCCTGGCGCATTACAACAAGCGCTCGACCATCACGTCGCGGGAGATCCAGACGGCCGTGCGCCTGCTGCTGCCCGGGGAGCTGGCCAAGCACGCCGTGTCCGAGGGCACCAAGGCCGTCACCAAGTACACCAGCGCCAAGTAGACGCGCGTCCGGACGCCGTTTTTCTTGACTCCAAAGGCTCTTTTCAGAGCCACTCACGTTTTCCAGAGAGAACTGGCACTCATTTTATACTGCTTAAGAGGTAGGCAGCTGTAGTTTTAAATTTGATTTCTCAAATGTTTATTTTGTGCTGAACTCCCACATGGTTTGTTTTTAAAAAGGAATTAAAGTGTTACAGACATCAAAAACCCAGAATGATACTTAAAATGATGTTTTCGTTCATTGCATGCTGATTACCCTCCAGCTGAGTAAATGAATTCGTTAGTGACTAGAAAACTTCAGATGCTTTTTAAGGTGGAAAAAGTTGCCTAGCTGTAGTGAGAATCATGTTCGCTGAATGTTAACCTCCGCAGCCTGCACCATTTTCAGCTCCCCTGCCCCATGCTGTATAAATACCACATAAAATGGCTTCAGGGAAACTCCTCAGCTTGTTTTGTAACGTCAGTGCTGGCATGTGCCTTCTGTGTACCTCTCTAGATCTATGGTTGCACAAAAT
>NW_011921488.1:0-2816 GCF_000151845.1 Pteropus vampyrus
TACCTGGAGTCAGCATTAGATGGAGCAGACTGAGCCCGTCTGGACTGAGTCAGCTCATGCAGTCTGACAAACGTAGTTCGTCGTCGGTCTTATCCGGCACAAAGCGCTGATGAAACAGTTTGACATCCGTCTCGTTAGCTTGCTATCTGCCTAGAATGCACAAAAAGGGTGATAAGACAGTGGCAGTATGCTTGTGCTGTGTAGTAAGAGCAGAATAAAAGCTTTAGTCTGCCATCGTATTTCGTCATGGAACAAAGGAAGCCACATTGTGTGGCGTGTCGTAGGAAGGGTAATATGAAGGGAAATCCTTCTGGAGAGGATGTTCTTTAACGTGAAGACTCAGAGGCACCGGGTGAAAGGAACGGACCATGTATTCCAATGAGTATGGAAAGGGAAACCGTCTCCCACTGATGTTTCAGGGGGGTACTGACCCACCGTTGGAGCCTGAGGCTGGGATCCATATTTGTTTAATGCAGACGTCAGATGACTCTGGCGAATAATGTTGGATCAGATCTCTGAAAAGAGCAGATTCCACTCTGTCCACTTCTCCTTAGAAACGGCTCTCCGTACTTCTTTTCTCTGCATAGCGATATACAGGGATTTTGAAAGGACTGCAGGATTGTTCGGAGAGGAGCCTGAAGAAGTGTAGTTCAGGAAGCAAATGTGCAATCTACCCACAGCCACAGGCTGTGATATCCATACTGACAATATAGCCTTTTCATTGTGGAAATTCGTACGAAGCGGGTTCAGGCGGTTCCCTTTTGGAAGAGAGCGTACGTGCTGCAAAGACATGATTAGACTGCCGGGATTTATTAGGTGGTAAGGTATTTCAATACTTCTGGTCCCATTTTGCCATTAAGAAGAGATAGCTATCCTCTAAAGCTGAGAGAAAGCGAGCACCACTGTACAGAAAGCTCCGTTGGGATTGCCTGGCTTGTATGATCCAGAAGTGCAGTCATTGTTGGATGCTGTGAAGTAAGGCGGCCCTCTAAGTAAGTACTGACAGAAGTTGCAGTTCTCGTGGTTAAGGTCATAGTTACTTGTTTGGAACCACTTCTCACTCTGTTGTGTGTGACATGGTGGGTGTTCCGTCCCAGACTGACAGATCTGTAAAGCTGTTTCTCATGTGCCCTTTTGCCGTACCAAAGTGGTGGTGGAAAAGTCTTTGGACATCCATCGTCTTGAGCTTGCCATCTGAAAGAATTCAGCAGCATGTACTCTTCCAGGGGCAGCATGTCTGCAATCTGTGGTCGAGTCAAATAACAGCTTTCATATGCGGTCTTTTGGCAAACGCCAAAGAAAAAGCCACTCTGTGTGTGTCTGTGCGTGAGTGTGTGTGGTGCTGAAGGGTCATTTTAAAGAAAATTGTTTGGTGTGGATGTATTTGTAATCTGTGTCCTCAGAAGCGCCGGTCCATAAACGAACAGTGTTTTCTCATGCATATGGTAACTGAAACTGTCTCTGGGATGTGTCAGCGGGCTTCCGAGCCACTGATGGAGCCTTGAGGCTGGAATGCAAGTATGCTTCATTCAGAAGTTAGAGCACTCTGACGCATGATTTTGGAGGCATAGCCTTTGTCAGAATTGCTTCCATTCTGGAAGCCTCTGCCTAGTAACGGTGCTCAGTAGACATCCTTTATGCTGACTGATAGACAGATACATTGACTGTGCTGCAGCATTGTTCTATGAAGTGACACGGGAACTGTGGACTCTGAAGCAATCTTGGTCTCCTACCACAAAGAGAAAGTGTGAAATTGGAAAGCTGGCAGATCCATTGTGAAATTTCGTACGAAGCGGGTTCGGGCAGCAGCATTTTGGAAGAGAGCGTCTATGCTGAAGACACATTCTTAGAATGCGGCGATTAACCCGGTGGTATGGTGCTTTATGAGTTCGGGTCTTCTTCTGCCATTACGGAGTTAGAAAGATTTTAAAGTGCGAGAAGGTGTACAGCGCATGCAAAGGAAACCGTTTTGGAACGCTTGATTTCTCTAGTCCAGAAGTGTATTCGATCATTTGGGGCAAGTTTTGCTGTAAGCTGTAAAGAAAGTCGGCACTGTAAGAAAGCAGAGAAATTGGAGTTCTTGCCTGTACCTGGAGTCAAGCTTTTAGGATGTGAGCAAGAACTGAGCCCCGTTCCTTGGGACCTGAGTCAGGCTCAATCCCCGTCTGACAAAACCGTAGATTTGTTCGGTCGTGTCCTTTGTCCGGCACCAAAGCCCTGGTTGGAAACAGTTTTGACATCCGTTCTCCTTAGCTTGCTATCTGCCTAGAATGCACAAAAGGGTGATAAGACAGTGGCAGTATGCTTGTGCTGTGTAGTAAGAGCAGAATAAAAGCTTCAGTCTGCCATCGTTTTTCGCCTTGGAACAAAGGAAGCCACATTGTGTGGCGTGTCTTAGGAAGGGTAATATGAAGGGAAATCCTTCTGGAGAGGATGTTCTTTAACCTGAATATTCAGAGGCACAGGCCGAAACGAACGGACCATGTTTTCCAATGAGTATGGAAAGTGAAACCGTCTCCCACTGATGTTTCAGGGGGATACTGACCAACCGATGGAACCTGAGGCTGGGATCCAAATTTGTTTAATGCAGACGTCAGATGACTCTGTCGAATAATGTTGGATCGGATCTCTGAAAAGAGGGGATTCCACTCTGTACGCTTCTCCTTAGAAACGGCCCTCCGTACATCTTTTCTCTGCATAGCGATATACAGGGATTTTGAAAGGACTGCAGGATTGTTCGGAGATGAGCCTGGAGAAGAGTAGTTCAGGAAGCAAACGGACAATCTACCCACAGCCACAGGCTGTGATATCCATAC
>NW_011921489.1:0-2815 GCF_000151845.1 Pteropus vampyrus
TCACCTGTCCTTCACCTTTCTGTCTGGGCTGTTCGTCTTGGTTCCTGTACACTATTTCAATTCAGAAAACTGAGTCTCATGCACATGATCACACAGCTAAGAAGAGATAGAGTCACATACAGCCCAACAAGGGTCTGAAGTTTGCCAAACTGACCTCTTTCTACCAGGCGAAGGATACCATTTTGGCTTCCTCTTCTACAAGGTTGGATGGGAATATGGGACGATGGAATGGTGGCCCAAAGCAGCGCTGGTCACACTGACTGTGGGTGGCCCTGAAGTCTACAGAGGGATACACAGTGGAATTAGACCCATTTTCTGTCCCAAGGAGCTCAATAGGACCCTGAGAGCTTGTCAAACGTATGTACTCACTTCCCGCAGAGGACTGTACAAGGCCACAAAGCCCCAGGGCCTGACAAGCCTGTGTATGTGCCGCAAGTGAGCAATTTCTCAAAAGTCTGTACTTTGGGCTCAAAATGGACATGAACTCAATGGTTAATGCCAGAACTACCATACGTATATGTGCATATATATGAATATATATATTCATATATATGAATATATGTGCATATATGTGCATATATATAAATATATGTGCATATATATATCTATATATATGTATGCACATATATATAGGGTGGATTTTTAGGAAAAAAGGCTGTGTTGCCCTCAGGTCTTTAGGGATGGCAGGCCGTTGCAAGCACATCCACCTTCCCGGATTGTGGATTCAGGGGTTCCCATAGACACAATGAGACAGTGTCCCAGCTCATCAAAGAGGCATGGGGCTCTGTCCTGGGGCCTCTCTTCCTTCCTGCTTCTTCAATTTGATATCAGAGCTCTAGACTGGAGCAGACACCTCCCTGTCCTTCACCTTTCTAACTGGGCTGCTCGTCATGGTTTCTGTACACGCATTCAAAATTCAGAAAAGTGATTCTCATACACGTGATCACACAGCTAATAAGTGACACAGTCACATACAGCCCAACAGGTGTCTGAAGTTTGCCAAACTGACCTCTTTCTACCAGGGGAAGGATGCCATTTTGGCTTCCTCGTCGACAAGTATGGAGGGGCACATGGGACGATGAAGGGCGGCCCAAAGCATCGCTGGGAACACTGCCTGTGGGTGGCCCTGAAGTCTACAGGAGGATACAGAGAGGAATTAGACCCATTTTCTGTCCCAAGGTGCTCAATGGGACCCTGAGAGCTTGTCAAACGTATTGACCCACTACCCGCAGAGGACTGAACAAGGCCACAAAGCCCCAGGGCCTGACAAGCCTGTGTATGTTCCGCAAGTGAGCAATTTCTCAAAAGTCTGTACTTTGCGCTCAAAATGGACGTGAACTGAGTGGTTAATGCCAGAGCTACCATCCATATATGTGCATATATAGGAATATATATGCACATATATATATGGTGGAATTTTAGGAAAAAGGCTGTGTTGCCTTCAGGTCTTTAGGGAAGGCAGGCCGCTTCAAGCACATCCGCCTTCCCGGATTGTGGACACAGGGGGTTCCAGAGCCACAAAGAGGCAGTGTCCCAGCTCATCCAAGAAGCCCCAGGGCTCCGTGCTTGGGCCTCTCTTCCTTCCTGCTTTTTCATGTGATATCAGAGCTCTGGACTGGAACAGACACTCCGTCTCTTCACTTTCTGCCTGGGCTGCTCGTCATGTTTCCTGTACACTCATTCAAAATTCAGAAAACTGAGTCTCATGCACATGATCACACATCTAGTAAGAGACAGAGTCACATACAGCCCAACAGGTGTCTGACTTTGCGAAACTGACCTCTTTGTACAAGGCGAAGGATGCCATTTTGGCTTCCTCCTCCACAAGGATGGAAGGGCACCTGGGACGATGGAAGGGCGGTCCAAAGCATCCTGGCCACACTGCCTGTGGGTGTCCCTGAAGTCTGCACATGGATAAAGACAGGAATTAGACCCATTTTCTGTCCCAAGGAGCTCAATGGGACGCTGAGAGCATGTCAAACGTATGTACCCACTACCCGCAGTACACTGAACAATGCCCACAAAGCCCTGGGGCCTGATAAGCCTGTGTATTTGCCGCAAGTGAGGAATTTCTCAAAAGTCTGCACTTTGGCCTCAAAATGGACGTGAACTGAGTGCTGAAAGCCAGAGGTACCATATATAAATATATATACATATATATGCATATATATATGCACATATATAAAAGGGAGATTTTTTAAGAAAAAAAGCTCTGTTGCTTTCAGCTCTTTAAGGAAAGCAGGCCGTTCCAAGCACATCCGTCATCAGGGAGAGTGGACACTGTGGGTCCGAGAGCCACTATGAGACATTGTCCCAGCTCATCCAACAGGCCCCGGGGTTCCGTGCTGGGGCCTCTCTTCCTTCCTGTTTTTCAAATGTGACATCAGAGCTCTGGACTGGATCAGACACCTCCCTGTCCTTCACCTCCCTGTCCTTCACCAGGAACCATTTTGGCTTCCTCTTCTACAAGGTTGGACGGGAACATGGGACAATGGAATGGTCGCCCAAAGAATCGCTGGTCACACTGACTGTGGGTGGCCCTGAAGTCTACAGAAGTATACACAATGGAATTAGACCCATTTTCTGTCCCAAGGAGCTCAATGGTTGCCTGAGAGTTTGTCAAACATATGTACCCACTACCCGCAGAGGACTGAACAAGGCCACAAAGCCCCAGGGCCTGAAAAGCCTGTGTATGTGCCGCAAGTGAGCAATTTCTCAAAGGTCTCTACTTTGGGCGCAAAATGGACATGAACTGAGTGGTTAATGCCAGAACTACCATACATATATGGTGGATTTTAGGAAAAAGGCTGTGTGC
>NW_011921490.1:0-2815 GCF_000151845.1 Pteropus vampyrus
ATGCTCTTTTATATGCCGTGCTTTATTTGCCTTTCGGTCTTCGGCAATCTCTGTCCAGAGCTGCAGCTGGGTGTCCAGAGTCGGCAGCCATTGCCGCGGCCGTCCTGATCTATCTCTCGTCATGTTGCTCGCGCGTCCCTGTTTGGTGGTGTCACTCCCTCCGTGCCGCCTCGATGCTCGGATAGCGGGCCCCAGAGGCGATGCGGCGCAGACTCATCGCCGGGCAGAGTCTATCCGCGCTCAGAGCCCTCGAGCGACGCGCGCAGGACTTCGGGGTCCTGGAGAGCGCGCCCTCCTCGCACCTACATCCCGGGCCGAGGCCGGCTCTCGGCCATGCCGAAGGCGTGGGTCGGAGCTTTCGCATGCCGGGACGACCCAGCCCCGTCCCCCAACGCCCCCCACCCAGCCCCGAACGCAAGCCTCACCGCTCTCGGCCGCTCGGCAGGAGTCCGACCCGGGCGCGGCCCGCCGCCATCCTTTCGGCCACTTGGGCACCTAGGCGAGTGCGGCCTTGCCACGTCCCGGCCCGGCCCTGTACCACACCCAGCCCTCGCCTGCGCTCCGCGCCGTGGCCGAGCCCGACCTGCCCAGAACCACGCGGAGACACCCGCCACACCACCAGGCAACGCTTTGGCCCGCGACCTCGCCCTCCGCCCAGAGCTCTCGGCCCTGGGGAGTGGCCCCGCGGAGCCCGGGAAGGGAAGGGCCGGGAGCGCAGAGAGGAAACAGCCCACGGCTGGCTGCAGGGGAGCAGGTAGAGGGGGACCGTGGCCCGGGGCGCACCGACGTTCGTGCTGCCGTTGGACTCGGGCGCCTGCCCGGGACCCGCAAGACGGCGAGCGAGCGAGAGGGCGGGGACCCGGGGCGCGCAGGGGCACCCTGGCTGGAGGGCGACAAAAAGAGGGGGCGGCAAAAGCCTACGGCACCCGGTAATCCCAGGCGGTCTCCCACCCAGGTACTAACCAGGCCCGACCCTGCTTAGCTTCCGAGATCCGACGAGATCGGGCGCGTTCGGGGTGCCATGATCCTTGACGGAAGGAGTTGTCGCCTTCCGCCACAAGAGCCCGAGCCTGCCTCCCGGGCGCCGGAGACGTCCGCGCTTGCACCGCACGACCTGGAGAGGGGGGCGTTGCGGGGGATGGGCGGGTAACGGGGTTGCGGTGGCGGGGCGGGGGCGGGGGGTGCGGGTTCCGCGGGCCGCGCAAAAGCCCCGCGGGTCTTGGCCGGTTTGCGGCCTGGCCGATGGACCGGGCGGGCGCTCTCGCATCCCGGACCCGCCCGGGTCCCCGACCACCCGCCTCCCCAGTCTTGTCCGCTCGGTAGGACCCCCGGGCCCGGCGAGGCCCGCTAATCTCTCGGCCACCGGGGCTCCTAGGCCGCGGCGGCCCTGCCACGTCCATGCTCGGCCTTGACCCAGACCCGTCCCTCCCCTGCGCTCCCCGCCGTGGCCGAGCCCGGCCTTCCCCAAACCCCGCGGAGACAGCGGCCACACCACCGGACAACGCTTCGCCCCGCCCCCTCCGCCCTTGGGGCTCGGCCTCGCGGAGCCCCGGAAGGGACGGGCCCCGAGCACTCAGAGGAAACAGTTCAGGGCCGGCTGCAGGAGCACAAGTGAGGGCTGGCGAGGGAGCCGGGTGCGCGGCCCTTTTATTCCCGAAATGTCCACCAGATGGCAGCAAAGAGTAACTTTGCTCTAGTTCCTGCACTCTGGTGTCGTTCCCGAAATGGCCACCAGATGGCAGCGGGAAGTAAACTTTAATGATGACGTACACTTGCCTGTTATTTTCAAAACACCCACGAGATGGCAGCGGAGGCAAAACTCGTCATAATGACATGCCCTGGGGGTTCTTTCCAAAATGGACATGAAAGCGCGGCAGAAAGAACTTTATGAGCGCCACTGTCATGTTATTCCCAAACTTCCCACCAGATGGCAGCAGAGAACGCAGAGTCATAATGACCTACACTTGACGCCCGACGTTCAGGTGTTATTCCCAAAATGCCCACGAGAGGGCAGCAGAGGATCACAAGAATCACGTCTCAGGACCTAAACTCGGGTGCCATTCCCCAAATGCACGCGAGATGAGCTGGCAGCCGAGAAGAGGGTTCCCCTGCATTAAGGGCTCTGCCCACCATTCAGATGAGAGTCCAGACCCTTGCTACTCAGCTCTCTCTGAAGGCGCTCCGGTCCTTTCCATATGTCTTCCCGGCCCGGGCCACGGCCCCTGGCCCCTCCCCTGTCCCTCCCGCCTCGGCCGTGTCCCCTCCGCGTATCCCGGCCCACTGGCCCCTTCTCTCCGCTCCTCTTGTCCCCGCCCTCTGTCCCGCCCCGCCCCGCCCCGCCCCTGTCCCCGCCGCGCCTTCACTGGCAACCGGCCTCCGCTACACCGGCCAGAGCCGCAGCGGGAGCCCGGAGCAGCAGCCATCGCCGCGGCGGGCCTGAAGGAGCGCTCGCCACTGCTGCCCGCGCGTCTCGCGGGGGGGGGGCGGGCGGGGGGCGGGGCGTCATCCCCACTGTGCCGCCGCGCTGCACGGAGCGGGCCCCAGAGGTGATGCGGCGCAGACCCATCGCCGGGCAGAGGCTACCCGCGCTCAGAGCCCTCGAGCGCTGCGCGCAGGACTTCGCGGTCCTGGAGTGCGCGCCCGCCTCGCACGTTCATCCCGGGCCGAGGCCGGTTCTCGGCCATGCCGAAGGTGTGGGTCGGAGCTCTCGCATGCCGGGACGACCCAGCCCCGTCCCCCACCCCACCCCTCGAACGCAAGCCTCATGGCACTTGGCCGCTCGGAAGGAGTCCGACCTGGGCGCGGTCCTGCTCAG
>NW_011921491.1:0-2813 GCF_000151845.1 Pteropus vampyrus
CATAAATGTAAAGCCCAGGGTGTGTGACAGGTAATCATCAACCCTGTCCTCCAGACTGGAGTTCCAAAGGGTTGTCAAGGAGAGGCTGAAGGATATCAGGATGGGACCCCCAGATTGTCAATCAGAGCCCTCCAAAATCTCAATCCTAGAAGTTCTTTCTGGGAGCGCTAGTGATAGGAACCCCCCAATGTGTCTGCTGCTCCCTCTTCAGGAGAAGGTGAATTCAGCATCTGAGCCTTCTCCACAGCTTCATGGAGTGAAAGTGACTTTAATCAAAACGTTCTGTTCCCTGATAGTCCTCAGGCATCCATCTACACCCTGGACAGTAGACAAGCTCCCATGGGATAGGAGACAGGGGAGAACAGAACCTGGAAAGGACACAGGTGCTCATCAGAGCCAACACCCCACTTGCCCTCTGAGAGGAAGGGTGGTGACCTAGCATTGAGACCCCACCTCGGTACCACAACACAGCCCCCCTTCAACCAAGGGCCTCTTCAACATTGAGTTGTCCGGACTGGTCTCCAGCAGTTTAGAATAACCTATGGAATGGGCCGTAGGGAAGAGACCCCTCACAGGGAACCTGCCCTGCGTTTGCTAAAGCAGAAGGACAAAGAACCAACGCGATCAACCACAGCAGCATCATGTACGAGCCACAGGAAGCTTGGTTCACTCCTGTGTCGGCCCTAATTCCCCATAGGAATGAATGAGGGGCTCCGTCCTGTAATCTTCTCTATCCTCCTCCCTTTTGGCCCCTAATGGGGAGGACGCCCTTCATAAGATCTTCACAGGAAAATCATTGAGAGAAGCCGGCCTTATTAATGAGAGAGGTCATCTTCTCCCGTAGAAAACCCTTCTCAGGGAACATAAGGAGCCCACGGCTCTCCCAAGACAAAGCTGGAGAACTCAGGACCCGGGTCAGACCCAAAGGGTAAAGTCTGCCTGACACATGAGGAGATGGCAGCAGAAGATGGAACTGGGAGCCTGAGGGAGAGGGACCACATCTAACACGAGAGGAGAGACAGGGCATGTGTCTCACAGAACTCTGGACGGACAAGTAAAGGCACTTGGAGGCCATCCTCTGCTCTAAACGTTTCTCGTGAAAGCCATGTGTGACTGGGCCACGAGGTGCCCACATTTGCTCAGACGTTATTCTGGGTGCGTCTGTGAGGCTGTTTGGATGGTTTCCATCCAATCAACTGAAGACCTGAAGAGGACAAAAAGGCTGAGTATGAGAGAAATTATCTACCTGTCTTTGAGCTGGGGCATCATTTTTTCCTGCCTTTAGAAACTAATTCAGACTGGAATTTACACCATCTGATTGCTTGGGTCTCCAGGTTACCAACTGCACATCTTGGAATTCTCAGTCTCAATAAACACAAAATTTCTTCAAGAATCTATCTACCATCTCTCTCTCTCTCTCTCTCTCTCTCTATGTGTGTGTATATATATGATATATCATATATGTATTATATATATCATCTATCTATCTATCTATCTATCTATCTATCTATCTATCTATCTATCATGTCTATCCATGATTCATCTTATTGGTTGTATTTATTTTGAGTATCTTGGCTACTACAGATTTTGTAGCAGATAGTGCTTCTAAAGAAAGAGTTTTAAGGATAAGTTTTCAAATTATTTTTATGGTTTCTGCAGTTCTCTAATCGGGTTATTGTTAAACATGCTGATAATCTCTATTTCTCGCAGTAAAGAAAGATCTGATAGGCAGTCCATGGCTTGGTTTAACAATAGAAATCTGCAACCTATTTCCATTGGATACTTCTAATCAACCATTTATAAGGAGCCAGGAGCTGGGTGACTGTGTTGTTTTTGAACATCTTTGCCACAGTAACAAATATAATAAGATCGATTGGTTGTTTCTTATGCCCCTGGACTGTCATGAGCTTGAAAGAAGTATGATTGGAAAATTGGTGACAAGGAAATTTGAGGAAGAGGTATGTGAATAAACTTGTCAGAATGAGCAAAAGAAGGGAAAAGACTTGTCTCCCATGTAAATGTCCAGGGCCTTCAGGAATGAATGTTTGTGTGATCATACCAGGTAAAGACCCAACAGGCTGAGGTGCTCACTGAAGGCAAAGGGAACATAGAGTGGGTGGTAGAAGAGGCAGTTATAAATTCTAGAAATGAAGCTGTGATGTCATGAATATGTTTTCCTTATTTTGTTTTGAATATGTGTGTGTATCATAAACAATCATTATTTTTATGCTATCTTTTCTCTTGCCGTGTCACATTAGATACAATGACTTTATGCAATAGCATTTATGTGTTGCTAATTTCACATCATCGTATTAAACTTACAGGGTATCAGAGTGAAGGTTAAACATCAATCAAGCACTTTCAATTGTATGCACAATAGTCGTATAGCATTAGGCGGAATTAGAATCTTGTTATTGTCTTCCTTTGGACATTAAGTACCTTTAAGTGGATAAGTAAAGGTGCCGAGCTGACAGACATAGACTGTGACTATTAATTTCAGTGTATCGAATTCACTGGGCCAGTGGGCGCACAGATATTTGTTTAACATTAATCTGGATGAGTCTGTGAGGGTGATTCTGGATGAGAGGAATATATGAATCAGAAGAATAAAAAATGCAGATCACCCTCCCTAATACTGGTGTGCCTCATCCAATCAGTTAAAGGCCTGAATATAGCAAAAAGCCTATGTGATGGAGCATCTACTTCCTCTGCATGACGTATTCACGCTGCGGCATAGGAATTCTCTGACATTCAGGCTCAGACTCGGACTTATTCCGTAGGCTCTGAGAGTTCTCAGGCCAGGTACACAGATT
>NW_011921492.1:0-1461 GCF_000151845.1 Pteropus vampyrus
GCGGCCCCAGGTCCCCGGACGGTAACCCCGGTGGTGACAGTGGACAGGCACGTGATTTCTGAGTGCCATCTCTCCTGCCACATTTTCTTCCAAAACACTTGAACACTGCTACGTGCCCAAGCACTGTCGACAAGACAGGCGAGTGTCCGGTGGAACGGCCGTGTCGGCTGGCAGAGACAGAGAGGAAATACACAGTCCCAAAGACATGCGACAGAGGGACACTCTCTGTGCCGAGGTCAAATCGGATGACGTGCTAGGAACCGGCATGCAGGGCCTGCTTCCTGCAGGGTGGTCAAGGAGGGCCTGCCTGAGGAGGTGACCTTTAAACCGAAATGTGAGGAGGAAGGGGCCAGCGGCGAAGGACTCATCAGGCAGAGAGAGCAGCGTACGCAAAGCCCCCGGAGGTGGGGACGAGCTGGGTGTGTTCAGAGGACAGAGGGGGGTCCCTGGGGTGGAGAAGGTGGGGCAGGGGAGGGCGGGCAGAGAGGGCCCGGGTCTTGCAGGGCGTCATCTGCCAGTGGAAGTCGGGGTTTCCTTCCCAGGGACGCGGGGACTCAGGGTGGGGTGGGGGGGGCCGACGCGATGTAGGGTTTTCATTTCTTAATTTCTTTGGTGGTAAAATACACATGCCTTGAAAATCACCGTTTTCACCATTTTTAGGCGTGCGGCTCCGCGGCGTGAAGCCCATTCCCATTGCCGTGCGACCGTCCCCACCACCGGCTAACCTCCCCCTCCCCCAGCCCCTGGCGCCACATCCTGCGCTCTGCTCCTATGAATTTGACTCCCCTGGGGACTTCGTATCAGTGGGTTCATATTTGTCCTTTTGCGTCTGGCTGATTTCCCGTAGCGTGATGTCCTCAGGGCCCACCCACGTCATAGCTGGAGGTCGAGATTCCCTCCTTTTCAAGGCCGAATGATATTCCCTCCTCTGGATGGACCACAGCGTGTTTATCCGTTCGTACGTGGATAGACGTTTGGGTGGCATCGTGAATAATGCTGGGATGAACACGGGCGGCGACACGGCCGTGTGTGTGTTTATTTTATTTTATTTTATTTTTTTTACGCCTACAGCACCTGGTCTTCCTAGATGGTCTCCCATCCAAGCACTAACCAGGCCCGACCCTGCTTAGCTTCCGCGATCAGACGGGATCGGGCTTGTTCAGGGTGGCGTGGCCGTAGACTCGTGTGTGCGTTTAGACAGAGCTCTCTGGGGAAGGTGCGTCGGAGGTAGAATAATTGATCGAGAGGCCAGTGAGCAGCAGAGGGAGCGGGTGTGGAGGGGTCATTTTTTGCTTCCCCTGGGGCTGGAACCATCAGGCTGTACCCCGGGTCCAGTGGCACTAAACACCATGCAGGCTGGATTCTTGTATATTTTGTTCACTGAGTGCCTTCAGCCTATAGAACAGCACGTGGCACATAGTAGGCCCTCAGTAAACCAACAGGGCACTGACGGGGACAAGA
>NW_011921493.1:0-2808 GCF_000151845.1 Pteropus vampyrus
GGTCCCCGTGTACGCATTGAAAATGAAGAAATGAAAGGCTCAAAGAGGCTGTATCGCAAAGCTCAAGAGGCAAGGAGGCCGAAATCAGACCCACGGCTGTCTGCAGTGTCCCCCAACTGACCTCTTTCCAGCGGGTGACGGCCTCCAGGGACGGAGGGGCCGAAGCATCCCTGGGTACGCTGTGTGTGGGTGGCCTGGAGCTCTGCACGAGGATACAGAGAGCAATGAGACGTCGTTTGTACCTCTAGGGGCTCAAAGTGTCAGTGAGTGCTTCCGCAACTTCTGTACCCCCGTCCCTGCAGACGACCGAGCATCGCCCTCAGAGCCCCGAGGCGCCGGGAGGGCCGTGAATTTCCCGCAAGTGAGCCGTATCTCGGAAGTCTGCAGTTCCGGCTCAAAATGGACGTCACTAGAGAGCTTTTTGCCAGATCTACCATATACATATATATGCATATATATGTTCATCTATATGCATATATATGTATATGGTGGATTTTCGAAGGAAACCTGTGTGGACCCCTGGTCTACCAGAGAAGGCAGGCCGCTCCCAGCACCTCCGCCTTCCCGGAGTGTGGACACCGGGCGTTACAGAGCCACAATTCAGCAGGATCTCTTTTCATCACAGAGGCCCCGGGGCTCCTTCCTAAGGCCTCTGCTCCTTCCTGCTTTCCGCTTTGGAAATCAGACTTCGGGACGGAAGCAGACACCTCCCTCTCCCTCACTTTCTGCCTGGGATGGTCGTAATGGTCCCCGTGTACGCATTGAAAATGAAGAAATGAAAGGCTCAAAGAGGTGATCGCAAAGCTCAGAGGCACGGAGGCCGAAATCAGACCCACGGCTGTCTGCAGTGTCCCCCAACTGACCTCTTTCCAGCGGGTGACGGCCTCCAGGGACGGAGGGGCCAAAGCATCCCTGGGTACGCTGTCTGTGGGTGGCCTGGAGCTCTGCACGAGGATACAGAGAGCAGTGAGACGTCGTTTGTACCTCTAGGGGCTCAAAGTGTCAGTGAGTGCTTCCGCAACTTCTGTACCCCCGTCCCTGCAGACGACCGAGCAAAGCCCTCAGAGCCCCGAGGCGCCGGGAGGGCCGTGAATTTGCCGCAAGTAGCCGTATCTCGGAAGTCTTCAGTTCAGGCTCAAAATGGACGTCAGTAGAGTGCTTTTTGCCAGATCTCCCCTAGATATATCTATATCTATATCTGTATCTGAATCTATAGATATCTCTATATCTCTATCTCTCTCTCTTTCTCTCTCCCTCTCACTCTCTCTCCCTATCTACCTATCTATCTATCTATCTATCTATTTCTCTCACTCTTTCTATATATATATTCATATATCTATCTATCTATCATCTATCTATCTATCTATCTATCTATCTATCTATCTATCTATCTATCTATCTATGTATCTATATATATATATAAAAATATATATATATAGTGATTTTTAAAACAAAAGGCTGTATTTTCCTTAGACGTTTGAGATAAGACAGGCCGTTCCTAGCACCTCCACCTTCCCGGAGTGTGGACACCGGGCGTTCCAGAGCCACAATTCAGCAGGATCTCTTTTCATCCCAGAGGCCCCGGGGCTCCTTCCTAAGGCCTCTGCTCCTTCCTGCTTTCCGCATTGGAAATCAGACTTCGGGACGGAAGCAGACACCTCCCTCTCCCTCATCTCTTTCTGCCTGGGATGGTCGTAATGGTCCCCGTGTACGCATTGAAAATGAAGAAATGAAAGGCTCAAAGAGGTGATCGCAAAGCTCAAGAGGCACGGAGGCCGAAATCAGACCCACGGCTGTCTGCAGTGTCCCCCAACTGACCTCTTTCCAGCGGGTGACGGCCTCCAGGGACGGAGGGGCCGAAGCATCCCTGGGTACGCTGTCTGTGGGTGGCCTGGAGCTCTCCACGAGGATACAGAGAGCAGTGAGACGTCGTTTGTACCTCTAGGGGCTCAAAGTGTCAGTGAGTGCTTCCGCAACTTCACTACCCCCGTCCCCGCAGACGACCGAGCATCGCCCTCAGAGCCCCGAGGCGCCGGGAGGGCCGTGAATTTGCCGCAAGTGAGCCGTATCTCGGAAGTCTTCAGTTCAGGCTCAAAATGGACGTCAGTAGAGTGCTTTTTGCCAGATCTCCCCTAGATATATCTATATCTATATCTGTATCTGAATCTATAGATATCTCTATATCTCTATCTCTCTCTCTTTCTCTCTCCCTCTCACTCTCTCTCTCTATCTACCTATCTATCTATCTATCTATCTATTTCTCTCACTCTTTCTATATATATATTCATATATCTATCTATCTATCTATCTATCTATCTATCTATCTATCTATCTATCTATGTATCTATATATATATATAAAAATATATATATATAGTGATTTTTAAAACAAAAGGCTGTATTTTCCTTAGACGTTTGAGATAAGACAGGCCGTTCCTAGCACCTCCACCTTCCCGGAGTGTGGACACCGGGCGTTCCAGAGCCACAATTCAGCAGGATCTCTTTTCATCCCAGAGGCCCCGGGGCTCCTTCCTAAGGCCTCTGCTCCTTCCTGCTTTCCGCATTGGAAATCAGACTTCGGGACGGAAGCAGACACCTCCCTCTCCCTCACCTTTCTGCCTGGGATGGTCGTAATGGTCCCCGTGTACGCATTCAAAATGAAGAAATGAAAGGCTCAAAGAGGTGATCGCAAAGCTCAAGAGGCACGGAGGCCGAAATCAGACCACGGCTGTCTGCAGTGTCCCCCAACTGACTTCTTTCCAGCGGGTGACGGTCTCCAGGGACTGAGGGGCCGAGCATCCCTGGGTAC
>NW_011921494.1:0-2806 GCF_000151845.1 Pteropus vampyrus
TCCCCACCCCGGGGAGGTGGAGGTGCTGGAGGCGGCCTGTCTTCTCTGGTAGACCAGGGTCCACACAGGTTTTCTTCGAAAATCCACCCATATACATATATATGCATATAGATGAACATATATATGCATATATATGTATATGGTAGATCTGGCAAAAAGCTCTCTACTGACGTCCATTTTGAGCCGGAACTGCAGACTTTCGAGATACGGCTCACTTGCGGCAAATTCACGGCCCTCCCGGCGCCTCGGGGCTCTGAGGGCGATGATCGGTCGTCTGCGGGTACTGGGGTACAGAAGTTGCAGAAGCACTCACTGACACTTTGAGCCCCTAGAGGTACAAACGGCGTCTCATTCCTCTCTGTATCCTCGTGCAGAGCTCCAGGCCACCCACAGACAGCGGACCCAGGGAGGCTTTGGCCCCTCCGTCCCTCGAGGCCGTCACCCGCTGGAAAGAGGTCAGTTGGGGGACACTGCAGACAGCTGTGGGTCTGATTTCGGCCTCCGTGCCTTATGAGCTTTGCGATCACCTCTTCGAGCCTTTCATTTCTTCATTTTGAGTGCGTCCACGGGGACCATTACGACCATCCCTGGCAGAAAGGTGAGGGAGAGGGAGGTGTCTGCTTCCGTCCTGAAGTCTGATTTCCAAAGCGGAAAGCAGGAAGGAGCAGAGGCCTTAGGAAGGAGCCCCGGGGCCTCTGGGATGAAAAGAGATCGTGCTGAATGGTGGCTCTGGAACGCCCGGTGTCCCCACCCCGGGGAGGTGGAGGTGCTGGAGGCGGCCTGTCTTCTCTGGTAGACCAGGGTCCACACAGGTTTCCTTCGAAAATCCACCATATACATATATATGCATATAGATGAACATATATATGCATATATATGTATATGGTAGATCTGGCAAAAAGCTCTCTACTGACGTCCATTTTGAGCCGGAACTGCAGACTTTCGAGATACGGCTCACTTGCGGCAAATTCACGGCCCTCCCGGCGCCTCGGGGCTCTGAGGGCGATGATCGGTCGTCTGCGGGTACTGGGGTACAGAAGTTGCAGAAGCACTCACTGACACTTTGAGCCCCTAGAGGTACAAACGGCGTCTCATTCCTCTCTGTATCCTCGTGCAGAGCTCCAGGCCACCCACAGACAGCGGACCCAGGGAGGCTTTGGCCCCTCCGTCCCTGGAGGCCGTCACCCGCTGGAAAGAGGTCAGTTGGGGGACACTGCAGACAGCTGTGGGTCTGATTTCGGCCTCCGTGCCTTATGAGCTTTGCGATCACCTCTTCGAGCCTTTCATTTCTTCATTTTGAGTGCGTCCACGGGGACCAATTACGACCATCCCTGGCAGACAGTTGAGGGAGAGGGAGGTGTCTGCTTCCCTCCTGAAGTTTGATTTCCAATGCGGAAAGCAGGAAGGAGCAGAGGCTTAGGAAGGAGCCCCGGGCCCTCTGGGATGAAAAGAGATCATGCTGAATTGTGGCTCTGGAACGCCCGGTGTCCACACTCCGGGGAGGTGGAGGTGCTGGGAGCGGCGTGTCTTCTCTGGTAGACCAGCGTCCACACAGGTTTCCTTCGAAAATCCACCATATACATATATATGCATATAGATGAACATATATATGCATATATATGTATATGGTAGATCTGGCAAAAAGCTCTCTAGTGACGTCCATTTTGAGCCGGAACTGCAGACTTTCGAGATACGGCTCACTTGCGGCAAATTCACGGCCCTCCCGGCGCCTCGGGGCTCTGAGGGCGGTGCTCGGTCGTCTGCGGGTACTGGGGTACAGAAGTTGCAGAAGCACTCACTGACACTTTGAGCCCCTAGAGGTACAAACGGCGTCTCATTCCTTTCTGTATCCTCGTGCAGAGCTCCAGGCCACCCAGAGACAGCGGACCCAGGGAGGCTTTGGCCCCTCCGTCCCTGGAGGCCGTCACCCGCTGGAAAGAGGTCAGTGGGGGACACTGCAGACAGCTGTGGGTCTGATTTCGGCCTCCGTGCCTTATGAACTTTGCGATCACCTCTTCGTAGCCGGTGCATTTCTTCATTTTGAATGCGTCCACGGGGACCATTACGACCATCCCAGGCAGAAAAGTGAGGGAGAGGGAAGGTGTCTGCTTCCGTCCTGAAGTCTGATTTCCAATGCGGAAAGCAGGAAGGAGCAGAGGCCTTAGGAAGGAGCCCCGGGGCCCTCTGGGATGAAAAGAGATCATGCTGAATTGTGGCTCTGGATCGCCCGGTGTCCACACTCCGGGGAGGTGGAGGTGCTGGGAGCGGCGTGTCTTCTCTGGTAGACCAGGGTCCACACAGGTTTCCTTCGAAAATCCACCATATACATATATATGCATATAGATGAACATATATATGCATATATATGTATATGGTAGATCTGGCAAAAAGCTCTCTAGTGACGTCCATTTTGAGCCGGAACTGCAGACTTTCGAGATACGGCTCACTTGCGGCAAATTCACGGCCCTCCCGGCGCCTCGGGGCTCTGAGGGCGGTGCTCGGTCGTCTGCGGGTACTGGGGTACAGAAGTTGCAGAAGCACTCACTGACACTTTGAGCCCCTAGAGGTACAAACGGCGTCTCATTCCTCTCTGTATCCTCGTGCAGAGCTCCAGGCCACCCAGAGACAGCGGACCCAGGGAGGCTTTGGCCCCTCCGTCCCTGGAGGCCGTCACCCGCTGGAAAGAGGTCAGTGGGGGACACTGCAGACAGCTGTGGGTCTGATTTCGGCCTCCGTGCCTTATGAACTTAAGCAAATCACCTCTTCGAGCCTTTCATTTCTTCATTTTGAATGCGTCCACGGGTGA
>NW_011921495.1:0-1017 GCF_000151845.1 Pteropus vampyrus
GGGCAGGCGGACACCCCGCTCGCCCGATGGGAAGGATTCGGAGTGGACTCACCGAGCCCGGACGAGCCCCTCGTAAGGGGCTCGGGGCCGAGACGGCCCAGACTCAGGCGCCGACGGGAGCTCTCGGGAGCGAGGCCGGGGGCAGGAGCCGGCTCTCATCGCTCCCGCCAGGTTCCCCGTTTGAGAAGCTGCGAGACACTCCAGCCGAGAGGGCAGCTGTGGGCCCGGCCACGCCGAAGGCCTCCGACAAGCTGCCGCCTGCTCGGACGCACAGGCGAGGGTCAGCTCTGGACGGCTCCGGGCGGACCAAGGCCTCGGCGAGCAGCCGTCATGCGCAGACGCACGGCTGAGGCCCGCGGGGGAGCGACCTGCCTGGGGCCACTGCTGGCCGAGGAAGGACTAGGGCTCAGGACCAGGTCCTTCCGGCTTCCTGGGGGCCCCACCCCAGCCCGAAGGCCCTGCGCCCCTCCCAGGCAGTGCATCCCCTTGTGTCTGGGCGCTCCTGGCCCGTCTCTCCCAGGTGTTACCCCAACTGATCCAGCACCTGCCGTGCGGGTGTGCTGCGCAGGGGCTGGGCGGTGGCTCACGGGGTCACCCGCCTATCCACAGACACGGGCAGAGACTGCTCTTCCCGTCACGCCCTTCTGTACGGCCCCCCATTTCTTCAACGCCCTCGTCGGTTCCAGCTTATCTTCCCTCACGATTCGAAACGCGTGTTTAATGGCTTGAGAGTTTCTCGTCTGCCGTCGGGGCAGGCGCCATCGATTGCAGCCACCGACACGAGCCTGCGCCCAGCACGAGGCCGGCTCCGCGTGCAGCGGACGCCCCCACCAGCCCCGTCCCTCGTCGCCGTCTGGTGCTCTCGTCCCAGGCGCTGCTCCCAGGGCTGTGCTGGCCTCGCCCCCCGGCCCCTGTCCCCCGCGGCCTGGCGTGCAGCCGTGGCGTCCGCTCTCACAGTGAAATCGCCTTCATGACAGAGGGTAGGCAAGTCTGCTTCTCAGCCAGACCTGTCTCGGC
>NW_011921496.1:0-2805 GCF_000151845.1 Pteropus vampyrus
ACATTGTGTGGCGTGTCGTAGGAAGGGTAATATGAAGGGAAATCCTTCTGTGTAGTAGGATGTTCTTTAACCTGAATATTCAGAGCACAGGCCGAAACGAACGGACCATGTTTTCCAATGAGTATGGAAAGTGAAACCGTCTCCCACTGATGTTTCAGGGGGATACTGACCAACCGATGGAGCCTGAGGCTGGGATCCAAATTTGTTTAATGCAGACGTCAGATGACTCTGGCGAATAATGTTGGATCGGATCTCTGAAAAGAGCAGATTCCACTCTGTACGCTTGTCCTTAGAAACGGCTCTCCGTACTTCTTTTCTCTGCATAGCGATATACAGGGATTTTGAAAGGACTGCAGGATTGTTCGGAGATGAGCCTGGAGAAGTGTAGTTCAGGAAGCAGACGTGCAATCTACCCACAGCCACAGGCTGTGATATCCATACTGACAATATAGCCTTTTGATTGTGGAAATTCGTACGAAGCGGGTTCAGGCGGTTGCCTTTTGGAAGAGAGCGTACGTGCTGCAAAGACATGATTAGACTGCCGGGATTTATTAGGTGGTAAGGTCTTTCAATTCTTCTGGTCCCATTTTGCCATTAAGAAGAGATTGCTATCCTCTAAAGCTGAGAGAAAGCGAGCACCACTTGTACAGCAAGCTCCTTTGGGTTTGCCTGGCTTGTATGATCCAGAAGTGCAGTCATTGTTGTATGCTGTGAAGTAAGGCGGCCCTCTAAGTAAGTACTGAGAGAAGTTGCAGTTCTCGTGATTCAGGTCATAGTTACTGGTTTGGAACCACTTCTTACTCTGTTCTGTGTGACATGGTGGGTGTTCCGTCCCAGACTGACAGATCTGTAAAGCTGTTTCTCATGTGCCCTTTTGCCGTACCAAAGTGGTGGTGGAAAAGTCTTTGGACATCCATCGTCTTGAGCTTGCCATCTGAAAGAATTCAGCAGCACGTACTCTTCCAGTGGCAGCATGTCTGCAATCTGTGGTCGAGTCAAATAACAGCTTTCATATGCGGTCTTTTGGCAAACGCCAAAGAAAAAGCCACTCTGTGTGTGTCGGTGCGTGTGTGTGGTGCTGAAGGGTCATTTTAAAGAAAATTGTTTGGTGTGGATGTATTTGTAATCTGTGTCCTCAGAAGCGCCGGTCCATAAACGAACAGTGTTTTCTCATGCATATGGTAACTGAAACTGTCTCTGGGATGTGTCAGCGGGCTTCCGAGCCACTGATGGAGCCTTGAGGCTGGAATGCAAGTATGCTTCATTCAGAAGTTAGAGCACTCTGACGCATGATTTTGGAGGCATAGCCTTTGTCAGAATTGCTTCCATTCTGGAAGCCTCTGCCTAGTAACGGTGGTCAGTAGACATCCTTTATGCTGACGGATAAACAGATACATTCACTGGGCTGCAGCATTGTTCTATGCAGTGACATGGGAACTGTGGACTCTGAAGCAATCTTGGTCTCCTACCACAAAGAGAAAGTGTGAAACTGGAAAGCTGGCAGATCCATTGTGAAATTTCGTACGAAGCGGGTTCGGGCAGCAGCATTTTGGAAGAGAGCGTCTATGCTGAAGACACATTCTTAGAATGTGGCGATTAACCTGGTGGTATGGTGCTTTATGTGTTCGGGTCTTCTTCTGCCATTACGGAGCTAGAAATACTTTAAAGTGCGGGAAGGTGTACAGCGCATGCAAAGGAAACCGTTTTGGAACGCTTGATTTCTCTAGTCCAGAAGTGTATTCGATCATTTGGGGCAAGTTTTGCTGTATGCTGTAAAGAAAGTCGGCACTGTAAGAAAGCAGAGAAATTGGAGTTCTTGCCTGTACCTGGAGTCAAGCCTTTAGGATGTGAGCAAGAACTGAGCCCCGTTCCTTGGGACCTGAGTCAGGCGCAGTCCCTGTCTTACAAAACCGTAGATTTGTTCGTTCGTGTCCTTTGTCCGGTACCAAAGCGCTGGTTGGAAACAGTTTTGACATCCGTTCTCCTTTGCTTGCTATCTGCCTACAATGCACAAAAGGGTGATAAGACAGTGGCAGTATGCTTGTGCTGTGTAGTAAGAGCAGAATAAAAGCTTTAGTCTGCCATCGTTTTTCGCCTTGGAACAAAGGAAGCCACATTGTGTGGCATGTCGTAGGAAGGGTAATATGAAGGGAAATCTTTCTGGAGAGGATGTTCTTTAACCTGAATATTCAGAGGCACCGGCCGAAACGAACGGACCATGTTTTCCAATGACTATGGAAAGGGAAATCGTCTCCCACTGATGTTTCAGGGGGATACTGACCAACCGATGGAGCCTGAGGCTGGGATCCAAATTTGTTTAATGCAGACGTCACATGACTCGGGCAAATAATGTTGGATCGGATCTCTGAAATGAGCAGATTCCACTCTGTCCGCTTCTCCTTAGAAACGGCTCTCCGTACTTCTTTTCTCTGCATAGCGATATACAGGGATTTTGAAAGGACTGCAGGATTGTTCGGAGAGGAGCCTGGAGAAGTGTAGTTCAGGAAGCAAACGTGCAATCTACCCACAGCCACATGCTGTGATATCCATACTGACAATATAGCCTTTTCATTGTGGAAATTCGTACGAAGCGGGTTCAGGCGGTTGCCTTTTGGAAGAGAGCGTACGTGCTGCAAAGACATGATTAGACTGCCGGGATTTATTAGGTCGTAAGGTATTTCAATACTTCTCGTTCCATTTTGCCATTAAGAAGAGATAGCTATCCTCTAAAGCTGTGACAAAGCGAGCACCACTTGTACAGAAAGCTCCTTGGGATTGCCTGGCTTGTATGATCCAGAAGTGCAG
>NW_011921497.1:0-2803 GCF_000151845.1 Pteropus vampyrus
TAATGGTTAGATAATGCTATAAGACACATGTCACTGGATTTCTTGGGCCAAAGCTGGTCTACAGCTACCAAGCAAAAACATAAAATAAAATAAAACACACCATCTGAGGTATAAGTGATCTGAAGACAGTGGGTGGGCATACAGAGGAAGTTGCTGCATCAGGAGCCCACATCATGTGGTAAAGTCTAAGAGGGCCACAGTCATGTGGTCATGGGGCTGTGGCAGGATCTGAAAACTTGCCAAGGTACTCTGTGCACTGGCACAACTGGGAAAGAACACCTCTGGAAGTAGCGCAGCAGAATCAAGAAGAAAACAAAATGAAAGTACCCAAACCAGGAGAAGTCTCTTCCTCTTGCAATCTCCTTCCAGCAACGTCCCTCTACTGACAGGCTCAACATCATGCTTGCTTAAAATCCAGTCCATTATTACAAAGCAGATAATGAACAGGTGAATTTGGAACTGAGAGGTAATAAATTGATAACTAGCACCATAATGATCTAATTGTAATAAAAGCAGCACGCTTTAGAGAATGAAATGGGCCATTGTTAATAAATACAACAGGATAAAAACCATGAACCAGGATTGTCTCAGCAAAATTGGAGTGTACAGGCACCCTACTTATAAGTGTCATGATTATATTTTGGTTCATGACAGTTTTTAGAATATGGTTTGGTTATTGTAAAAGTGGTCTACTTACAAAACAGCTTTGTTTATTACACACTCTCAAGTAACTCTTTTTACTTTTCCACTTCTCAATCTGAGCTTTCTTGTGAAGTATTCATCAACACTTCTGCTGCAGTAGGTTGTTCTCAGACTTCTGACATTTTTATTATTGGTATCTACTATTAAGGCTGGCTGAAACATTTAACATTTATTTTTGTGAAATCTTTGTGCTATTCAATAACCTACTTGGACACCAGGTTGAGAATGCTAGCTTATATTCAGAATTCTAATCTCTTCCTTGTATGAACATCAGGCTAGGGAACCTGTCATAACTGCATTGAAATCTTACCTACATGGCCCATTTCTGGTACAATGACATAGAATGACAATGTATAAAACTCACTGAATCCATCAATAATAAGAGATGATTTCAAGCAGTAGGTACTCTCTTTACCACTTACAGTTCATCTCAAAGGCCAATGATAAACAATGTTCTGCCATTTTACTATGAAGATTTTGGAGTATCTCTTCTACGTGGACAAATGTGACTAAGCTGACAGTCTTGACCCTTTCCCGGTTCTCAGGATCTCTCATTTGTTGAATTTAGTAGCTAGAATTTTATATTTACCTTTTAAAATGTTTCACAACTTTTCCATGTGGTTGCCGGATTGGATTTACCTCTGTTTCTAACAGAAATAGAGTATTCATTTACTAGTTCAAAGCATGTTGCAGAAATGTCCACCTGGAGAAAGTGAGATTGACAGAAAGAAAAAAATAATTATTCCACTAATTTATTTGTTGTAAAATACTTTCAATATGTATCCTAATGTTCTTAATTACCTATTGCTATAAAGTGGAAGTCATTTATTTAAAAAAAAAAATACCGTTTCTTTTAAAGATACCCCATTCATCAATTTTTAAAACAAATTGAATCGTGTCTATTGCAATGTAACAAAACAATAAATGCATAAATAAAAGGCTTTGCATTGCAAACAATTTGCTTTAACAGAACATTAAATTTGAAACTTTGTTTCAAAAGTGAAGTATATGATCTTTCAATGTGCTCAGTAATAATTTTACATATGTTGGGGGCATTTCCTTGTCTCAGATATGTCAAGAACACAAAGAGTTATAGACATAAAGCCTCATCATTAAAAGAAAAAGAAGAAAAAAACACACTTTTATAGCTATTCTTAGGGAGCAAACCAGTCTCGATGACACTGGAGTTAGAAGGACACTGAAACTTCATTTCCTATTATTCACAGTTTTATCCGTGAATGGCAAAGAGCATATGTGTAAATCCAAACTTCATAAAATAATTCTTAATTTGATTTTAAAAAAAATGCTTATAGAGTAATCTCTAAATCCCAGGATATAAATACTAATTTAATATAAGAAGTACATAATTATTTAAGTTTTAAATAATTGGAAAGATACATCATATAAAAATTCATCACACGTTATAAAAAAGCAATCTTCTAATACTAATATAAATAAAGCATACCTTGTGATTTAACAAAAATTTTTAAAGTTTCATTTAAAATATACTTCAGGATTTTGTCATTTTTTTAAAGTTTCATATAAAATATACTTCAGGATTTTGTCATTAAAAACTTATGAATAAGGAGGAACAAATGGCATGGATGATAGAGACTCTGTTCATCCTTCTGGTGACCAAATCAAAATTGCGATGGAAACAAGGAGCAGCAGCATGGAAAAATCACCTGGGATCTTGATGAACAAGCCATACAACTAGAGGGAGAACTAAGAAATCACCCTGCAACAGCAGAAGGTAGGACAAGGCGAGGACGCTAGGCCGCCTGGATCTAGCAGCTGAGTAAGACGGAGGCTGCAGCCACTACAGATGCCTCTTAAAGAGGTCGGGTCCGCAAGTGGACTTTTGCGGTGGACCTGTTTGCTCTGAGCACCAGTGCTAGTTCAGCTGCTCAGGGACTAATAGGGCAACACTGTGTTATCCGAGTGAGGGCGATGGCGAGGCTCCCCCCACCGCTGGCAGAAGTTCTGGCAGTGTCCACTGTTCCTCTGTTGAGCTTTACCCACTCCCAGGGTGCAGACTCAGCACTGCCATAGTGGAGACATCATCACACTGGATAACACAGGTCTCTCCATCCAGAGGATT
>NW_011921498.1:0-2802 GCF_000151845.1 Pteropus vampyrus
TAAATAGACCCATCAGTAGTATGGCATTGAAACATCATCAAAATCTACCAAAAAATAAAAGTGCAGGACAAGAAGGCTACACCAGTGAATTCTACCAAACATTCAAAGAAGATTTAAAACATTTTCTCCTCAAATTCTTCCAAAAAAATTGAAGAGGAGGCAATACTTCCTAATTCAGTTTATGAGACCAATATTACTCTGATACCAAAACTTGGTAAAGATAACACAAAAAAAGAAAACTACAGACCAATATCTCTCATGAACACAGATGCAAAAATCCTAAATAAGATACTAGCGAACTGAATACAGCAACATATTAAAAAGATTATACACCATGATCAAGTGGGCTTCATCTCAGAGGTACAGGATGGTTCAACATACGCAAATCAATTAATGTGATACACCACATAAACGAATTAAAAAATAAGAATCATGATCGTATTGATAGATGCAGAAAAAGCCTTTGACAGATACAGCATGCATTTATGATCAAAACACTTAATGAAATTGATATGGAAGGAAAGTACCTTAACATAATAAAGGCCATATATAACAAACCCTTGGCCAACATTGTACTTAATGGTGAAAAACTGAAAACCTTCCCTCTAAGATCAGGAACAAACAAGGCTGTCCTTTATTGCCACTGTTATTCAGTATAACATTAGAAGTCCTAGTGAGTGCAATCAGGCAAAAGAAAGATATAAAAGGTATCCAAATCGGAAATGAGGAAGCCAAACTGACACTATTTGTGGATGACATGATTCTCTATATAGAAAACCCTAAAGACTCCATAAGAACACTACTAGAAACAATAAGCAAATACAGTAAAGTTTCTGGATACAAAATCAGTGTTCAAAAATCATAGGTTTCCTATACTCTAATAACGAAGTGTCGAAAAAAGAAGTGGAAAAAATAATTCCTTTTGCAATTGTAACAAAAAGAACAAAATACCTAGGAATAAATCTAAAGAAACAAGGGAAGCATCCATATAATGAAAACTATAAGACCCTATTAAAAGAAATTGGAGAAGTCATAAAGAGATAGAAAGATATTCCATGTTCTTGGGTTGGAAGAATCAACATAGTTAAAATGACCTTATTACCTAAAGCATTATATGGATTTAATGCAATGCTCATCAAAATCCCATTGGCATTTTTTTAAAGAAATAGAACAAAAAATCATCAAATTTATACGGAAGCACAAAAGACCCTGAGCCGCCAAAGCCATCTTGAGAACAAAGAACAAAGGATGGAGGTATCACTCTGCCTGACTTCAAATTTTACTACAAAGTGACAATTATCAAAATGGCATGGTATTGGCAGTGAGACATGCAGACCACTGGAACAGAGTCGAGAGTCCAGAAGTAAACCCATTTCTATATGGGTAAGTAATAGACAAAGGAGCCCAAACCATACAGTGATGAAAGGAAAGCCTCTTCAATAAATGGTGCTTGGAAAACTGGAAAGTTACCTGCAAAAGAATGAAATTAGACTGTTGTCTATCGCCTACACAAAAATGAACTCAAAATGGATTAAGGATCTGAATATAAAACCCAAAATAATAATTGCATAGAAGAAAACAGGAACTAAACTCGTGGACCCTGAACTTAAAGAGGATTTTATAAATTTGACCTCAAAGGCAAGGGAAGTAAAAGCAAAAATAAATGAATGGGACCACATCAAACTAGAAACTTCTACTCAGCAAAGGAAAACAACAACAAAGTAAAGAGACAACCATCTGAATAGGAAAATGTATTTGCAAGCAATGCCTCCAATAAGGGTGTAATATCCAAAATATACAAAGAACTCATACAACTCAATAAACAACAAAAAAACCCCCAAACAATCCAGTTAAAAAATGGGCAGACGACTGGAACAGACACTTCTCCCTAGAGGACATACTAATGGCCAACAAACATATGAAAAGATGCTCAACATCATTAGCTATTAGGGAAATGCAAATCAAAACCACAATGAGATACCGTCTCACATCTGTTAGAATAGCTATAATCGACAGGACAAGTAATAACAAATGCTGGAGAGGATGCAGAGAAAAAGGAACCCTCATACACTGCTGGTAGGACTGCAAATTGGTACAGCCACTATGGAAAACAGTATGGAGGTTCCTCAAAAGCTAAGAATTGATCTACCATATGATCCAGCCATCCCTCTACTGGGTATTTACCCCAAAGACTCGAAAACTCATATCCAAAAAGATATTTGCACACTAATGTTCATAGCAGCATTATTCACAGTGGTCAGGACATGGAAGCAACTGAAGTGTCCTATGATAAATGACTGGCTAAAGAAACTGTGGCACATATATACAATGGAATATTACTCAGCCATAAGAAGAGATGAAATACTGCCAGTTGTGACAACATGGTTGGACCTTGAGATAATCATGCTAAGAGAAATAAGTCAGACACAAAAAGTAGAAAATCACATATCACTTATGTGTGGGATACAAACCTAAAAGTACCAACAAGCAGGACAAAGATTCAGGGACATGGACAATGGACTAGAGGTTACCAGAGAGTAGGGAGTGGGGGAGAAGTGGGGAGGTAAATGGGGTAGAGGGAGTCAAATATAGGGGTGTAGGGAGAGGGTGAAGTGTGTAAAGGGGATCAAATATATGGTAACTGAAGGAAACTGGACTTTGGGTGGTAATCACACAATAGAATATGTAAATGTCAAATTATAATGTAACCTGAAAATTATATAATTGTGTTAACCAATGTTACCTCAATAAGCTTAATTTAAAAAAAATCATATATGAAAAATTCACAGCATACATCATACT
>NW_011921499.1:0-1248 GCF_000151845.1 Pteropus vampyrus
CAGGGGAGAAACCCTATAAACGTACTGACTGCGGGAGATCTTTCGCCCATAATTCAGTCCTCAGAGCACATCGCAGAATCCACACAGGTGAGAAACCCTATAAATGTAATGGCTGTGAGAAAACTTTCACTCGTGATTCAGTCCTCAGGATACATCAGAGAATTCACACTGGGGAGAAATATATAAATGCAATGAATGTGGGAAAGCTTTTGTCAATAGTTCATCCCTCAAAATACATCAGAGAATTCACACAGGCGAGAAACCCTATGAATGTAATGACTGTGGGAGATCTTTTGTTGATAATTCAGCCCTCAGAGCACATCAGAGACTTCACACAGGTGAGAAACCTTATAAATGTAATGGCTGTGAGAAAACTTTCACTCGCAATTTAGCCCTCAAAGCACATCAGAGAATTCACACCAGGGAGAAACCCTGTGAATGTAGTGAATGTGGGAAAACTTTCTCCAAGAAATCATACCTCAGTGGACATGAGAGAATTCACAAAGGAGAAAAACCTTATGAATGTAATGAGTGTGGGAAAATATTTTTTTATAAAGCAGTTCTCATAGTCCATCAAAGAATTCACACAGGAGAAAAACCCTATGAATGTAATGAATGTGGGAAAACCTTCTCCCAGAAATCAAACCTCAGTAGACATCAGAGGGTTCACAAAGGAGAAAAACCTTATGAATGTCATGAATGTGGAAAAACTTTTTCTCAGAAGGCAACCCTCAGTATGCATCAGGGAATTCACACAGGGGAGAACCCCTATAAATGTAACGAGTGTCGGAAGACTTTCTCTAGTACTTCAAACCTCCGAGCACATCTGAGGTCTTGCACAGGGGAGAAACCCTATGAATGAAATGAATGTGGAAAAAGTTTCTCTCTGAAGTCATATGTTAGTGCACATCAGAGAATTCACACAGGGGAGAAACCTTATGAATGTAATACAGGTGGATGTTTATTTAGTCAAATCTTATGTAATTTACACTCTCCTTTGTTATTATAATAAAAATCTTCCATACTTTGTCCAAACATATTGAAAATAATGGAGAAAATATACATGGCAAATATAAATACAAGACTAAAGCTCAAATTTTGATAAAAGTTTGATAAAAGTAATATATTCTTACTTTAAGGTAAGGAGGAAGAGACTGAGGACCTTAGAAGCAATAGTAGATGCAGAAGATGTGCTCCTGAATGTGTTTATTCATAATAATACCATCAAATAAACTTCAAGTGCTCTTG
>NW_011921500.1:0-2800 GCF_000151845.1 Pteropus vampyrus
CAGTGATATCGAAGACGAATCTAGAAATAAATCAGAAGGAAGAAGAGAGAAACCGAAGAATGAAAAATAATGAAGGAGAAATTCAAGAACTAGCTGATAACATCAGGAGAGGAAACATAAGAAGGCAAGGAAAAGGAAGAGAGATTAGAAAGCATTTTCAGACAAAAAGTTGAGAATTTCCCAAATCTAAGGAATGAGCTGGAACTTGGATTTCAATAAGTCAACAGAACACCCAATTATCTCAAGCCAAAACGGCCTTCACCAAGACACATTGTATTAAAATTATCAAAAATCAATGACAAAGTCAGAATTCTCAAGGCAGCCAGGGAGAAAAAAACGGTAACTTATAAAGGAAAACCCATTCGATTATCATCAGACTTCTCAGCACAACATTACAAGCCAGGAAGGAATGGAACCAAAAATTAAAGCTATTAAGTGAAAAGAACTAGCAGCCTAGAATAATGTATCCAGCTAAGCCCTCCTTTAGATATGAAGAAAATAAGACTTTTCCAGACATACAAAAATTGAGAGAATTCTTCACTGTGAGGCCTGCACTATAGGAAATACTGAAAGGGGTCAACTCACCTAAAACAAAATAAGAAAACAAAATACCTAATTAGAAGATAAGTGGCTACCAGGCAAATAAGAGCAAAGGAATGCAACCCTTACTAAGAACAGGGCATTATAGCTTAAATAATAAGAAGTGCATTATAATGAGACAGTAATGTACATTCAGCATACATAGGAACAAATTGAGATAACAATGACTGAAAAGGGGGGAGATTCAAATCCAGATACGCAAAGGGGAATGGAGATAAGGCGCAAGCAGAAGAAAATGCACAACTGTATATATATGCAGTATATATATTTACCCTTTACATATTCATAATAGTAACCACACACCAAAGATTCAGAACCAAAGTATATAACATAAAACAAGAAGGACCAAAGGGAAAACTCACAAAAACCAACCAAAATAAAGAAAACAGAAGCAATGAAACACTGAGCTAGCAGAAAGCAAAAGATAAAATGGCTATAAGAAGATCTCGTATTTAAGAATCACCCTAAATGTAAATGGAACGAACTCACCAATAAAAAGCACGGAGTTGCAGAATGGATCAAAAATAAAACTCAACCATATGCTATCTCAGCTGCAAAGACAAATGTAGACTCAAAATGAAAGGATGGAAAATGATATTTCAAGCAAATGGCATTCAGAGAAAAGCGAGAGTAGCAGTACTAATATCAGACAAAATACTCTTCAAAATAAAAAAGGTAAAGAAAGATACTGTGATGACACATCATAATGATAAAAGGAATTATGCACTAAGAACACATAACATTATTAATATCTATGTTATCTATGTTCTTAATCAGGGAGCCCCGAAATATGTAAAGCAATTACTAACCGAACTAAAGGGAAAGACAGACCAAATCACTATCATAGTAGTGGACTTAAATACCCCACTGTCGGATATGGACAGATCATCCAAACAGAAAATCAATAAGGGAATAACATCCTTAAATGACACATTGGTCCAATTGGACTTAATTGACATTTACAGAGCCTTCCACCCCCAAAAAAGTTGCGCATACATTCTTCTTTAGTGCACATGGATCATTCTCAAGAATCAGCCACATACTGGGACACAGAGATAGCCTCAACAAATATAAGAAGGTTGGAAGCATATCAAGCATATTCTCTGATCATAATGCTTTGAAATTAGAAATCAACTGCAGAAAGAAATAAGAAGAACCACAAACACATGGAGATTAAACAACATGCTACTGAAGAATGACTGGGTCAGAGAAGAAATAAAAAGAGAGATCAAAGATACATAGAAACAAATGATAAAGATAGTACAACATATCGAAACTTTGGGGACACAGCAAACGTGGTCATAAGAGAAAATTTCTATCATTACAGGCCTATCTCCAAAAATAAGAAAGAGCACAAATAAACAACCTAATGCTTTATCTTAAAAAACTAGAAAAAGTAGAACAAATGAAGCCTGAAGTCAGCAGAAGGAAATATATCATCAAAATTAGAGCAGAAATGAAAGAAATTGAAAACAAACAGAAAATGATAGAAAAAATAATTGCAAAAAAGAGCTGCTTCTTTGAGAAAGTTAATGAAATCGACAAACTCCTGGCTAGAGTCACTAAAGGAAAAAGAGAAAGGACAGAAATGAACAAAATCGGGATGGAAAAGTGAAATTATGATTGATATTGCAGAAATACGAAGGATCATACAAGAATACTATGAAAAAGTATACAACACCAAATGTAATACCGTAGAAGAAATGGACCGGTACTTAGATAAATATAAACTTCCTAGACTGAATCAAGAAGAACTGGAAAATCTAAAAAGATCAATCAGCAGTATGGAAATTGAAACAATCATCAAAAACCTACCAAAAAGTAAAAGTCCAGGGCCAGATGGCTTCCCCAGTTAATTCTACCAAACATTCAAAGAAGATTTAATACCTCTGCTCCTCAAACTCTTCCAAGAAATCAAAGAGGAGGCAATACTGCTCAACACATTTTATGAGGCCAATATTATTCTGATACCAAAACCTGATAAAGATAACACAAAATAAAGAAAACTGCACACCAATATCTCTCATGCACACAGAAGCAAAAATCCTAAATAAGAAAGATACAGAGAACTGAATATAGCAACATATTAAAAAGATTATACACCACAATCAAGTGGGCTTCATTTAACAGGAACAGGGATGTTTCTTCATATGCAAGTCCAATAATGTGATACACCACATGAACAAATTAACAAATAAGA
>NW_011921501.1:0-2800 GCF_000151845.1 Pteropus vampyrus
GCAGGTCTTGTTGGGCCCAGGGACTCTGCATTTCTCACAAGCTCCAGGAAGATGCTGATGCTGCAGATACTGGTCACTGCGAGTAGCAAAGCTGAGGTCCTGTAATCGTGTAAGGGGCACCTAGTTGTACGTCATCTGTACCCAAAATTGTGTTTAAATTAAATTTTGATTGAAATGTGTACAGTCATGGACCAATCAAACAAAGGAGAAATTCTGAGAAATGCAGGGTAGGTTAGGTAGCATAGAGCACACTTACACAAATCTAGATGGTTACCACACACCTAGGCTATGCGGTATAGTCCACTGCTCTGTAGGGGAAGAGAAATGTTTCTTTCTACCCTTTGGGTTCTTTGCTGACACATCCTTGTAACCAAGGCCAGTTTAATAGAAGAAAACCGATAAAGTTTAATAACATGTATACATGGGAGAGATCCAGGAAAACTGGGTAACTCCCCAGAGTGGCCTGAGCTACCATGTTAACTATCATCTTTAGCTGAAAGTAGAAGGTGCTGGGGTTGGGTAGAGTCAGTTATGGGAGCTTATCAGAAAAAAAAACAGTAAATGAGGTAAGGCTGTTATGCAGACATAAGGCATTGTCTTCTTCATTGATGAGTTTCTAGAGAAAAGGACACCCCCATTGACCTGGTACAGCCAGAGAGACACCCTTACAATTGGAGATTTTCCTTACTATGTAAATGTTCCTTACAAAGTAGAACTTGTACTTGGATTTCAGAGCTTCTCCCATGTCTGTTGTTTCTTAAAATTAACCAGCATCAAATAATCTTTATGGCAAACTGACATATTTTGGGGTGACAAATTCTTTTGCCTTATACTTCCTAGATTACAGACCTATATAACATGTTATTATACTATAAACTATAGGAAATCGTATCAGGGTGACTATTTGTTTAGTAATGCTTCATATTCTGATGTTACCATGACTATGAAGACTTAGCCAATAAGAATTTTTCAGGAACATTATAATCTGTGATTATATTTATTTTTTGGTATTATTATTGTTTTAATTAATTAACTAGTTATTTATTCTTTTCTGGTGACATTGGTTAATGAAATCCAATAAGTTTCAACTGTATACTTTAACAGTAAGGCATATATATGTTTACACTGTGTTCACAACCCATAGTTAGATTTCTTTCGGTCACCACATATTTGACCCACTTTACCCCATGTACCTCCTCCCTCTCTCGTGTCTATTGTCCAACACCATGAGTCTCTGTTTCTTTCTCCTGTTTGTCGTTTTTAGGTTTCTATTCCACATATAAATGATATCATGTGATTTTCAACTTCTTCTGTCTGGCTTATTTCACTTAGCATGATTATTTCGAGTTCCATCCATGTTGTCACAAATGGCAGTATATCATCTCTTCTTATGGCTGATAATATTCCATTGCATATGTGTACCACGGCTTCTTTAGCCAATCATCTATTGTAGGACACTTCGGTTGCATCCATGTCCTGTCCAGTGTGAATAATGCTGCTATGAACATTGGTGAGCAAAAATCATTTTGGATATGGATTTCCAAGTCTTTGGAGTAAATACCCAAGAGGGATTGCTGGATCATATGGCAGATCAATTCTTAGTTTTTTGAGGCATCTCCATTCTGTTTTCCAAAGTGCTTGTACCAATTTGGAGTCCCACCAGCAGTATATGAGAGTTCCTTTTTCTCCACATCCTCTCTAGCATTTGTTATTACTTGTCCTCTCGATGATACCCATTCTAACAGGTATGAGATGGTATCTCACTGTGGTTTTGATGTGCATTTCCCTAATAACTAACGGTGTTGAGAATCTTTTCAAATATTTGTTGGCCATCTGTATGTCCTCTAGGCAGAAGTGTCTGTTCAGGTTCTCTGACCATTTTTTGATTGGATCGTTTGTTTTCTTGTTGTTATTGAGTTGTATGAGTTCTTCGTATATTTTGGATATTACGCCATCATCGGAGGTTTCGATCACAAATATGTTTTCCCATGCAGATGGTTGTCTCTTTACCTAGTTGATGGTTTCTTTCTCTGAGCAGAAGCTTTTTGTTTGATGTAGTCTCATTCATTTATTTTTGCTTTTACTTCCATTGCCTTTGAGGTCACATTCATAAAATCCACTTTAAGTCCAAGGTCCTTGAGTTTAGGTCCCTATGTTTTCTTCTATGCATTTTATTGTTTGAGGTCTTATCCTCAGGTCCTTAATCCATTTTGAGTTAATTTTGGTGTGTGGTAATAGAAAACAGTTTAGTTTCATTCTTTTGGAGGTGGCTTTTCAATTTTCCCAGAACTATATCTTGAAGAGGCTTTTCCTTTCTCCTGTACATTTTTAGCTTTTTTGTTGAAAATTATTTGCCCATATAAATATGGGTTTCCTTCTGGACTCTGGATTCTGTGCTGTTGGACCGTATGTCTGTTTTTCTTGCCAATAGCATGCCGTTTTGATTATTGTCGTTTTGTAGTATAATTTGAAGTCAGGCAGAGTGATGCCTCCAGTCTCGTTCTATTTTCTCAGAACGGCTTCGGCAGTTTGAGGTATTTTCTGCTTCCATACAAATCTGATATATTTTTTTCTATTTCTTTAAAAATGTCGATGAAATTTTGAAGGGGATTGCATTCAATTTCTATAATGCTTTAGGTCATATGGTCGCTTAAACTATGTTGATGCTTCCAATCTATGAACATGGAATATCTTTCCATTGCTTTGTATCTTCTTTGATTTCTTTTGATAAGGTCTTATAGTTTTTATTATATAAGCTCCTTCACATGTTTTATTAAATTTATTCCTAAGTATTTTATCT
>NW_011921502.1:0-1177 GCF_000151845.1 Pteropus vampyrus
GCTGCTGGGAACGCAGGGTGGGGCGGAGTGACTCACAGAGAGTGCAGGCTCCGCAGCCCCCACAGAGCCTCGGCAGGGACCCCTCCCAGCTGGTTGTTCTGCAGCATCCTGTAGGGAGAGGAAGAGCCTGAGGACCCCAGCACACGGAGCTAGGGGCGCCCCCCGAACCCCCACAAGCCACACCCTGCCCAGGGTCTCAGCTTCAAACACGGGGGACGTGCAGACAAGGCAGGGACAGGCCGGCGGGTGACGGGTCTTGAGCGGAGCCCCAGGTCGCAGGGCCGTGTCCCGTGAATGGGGCGCACGGTACTTACAGGACCTTCAGGCTGTGCAGGCCAGAGAAGGCTTGTCCTGGGATGTGTGACAGGCGGTTCCCGGAGAGCCTCCTGCAAACCAGAGCCGACAGTCGGTGCCACTGGCAGGGGACCCAGACGGTGACCCTGTCCGGTTGTGCTGGGGACGCTGGGGGGAGGGGTGCGGGGCGGCCACATGTTGCTGGCAGCTGCAGGGTGTTTCGCCGCCCCGGGCCCCTCATCTCGCTCGTTCTCAGCCTCCTGCGAGGTGCCTGCCGTCACCCCGGTTCCAGAGGAAGGAACTGCGGTGTGGGGGCTCGGCACGTCCCCTCAGGCCCTAGGGCTTGACAGGGGCCTGGCCCTCTCGCCAGATGCCAGATCCGAGTGACGTCACGGCCACACAGTGCACATCCCTCGGGTGCTGACCTGGCACCCACAGCCGCGTCGCGTCCTGTCACCCGTGGAGGGTTCGGGCCACGTGTGTGTCTGTGTCACCTCATGCCCTCAACGCCACAGCCGCCCCCGCTAACCCAGGAGGGCTACGGAATGGGGGCCGGGATTAGCCAGCTTCCGGTCTAGGCCGGCGTATGGGGGCCGGGATTAGCCAGCTTCCGGTCTAGGCCGGCGTGTCGGGCAGATGTGGAGACGTGAGTGTTTCCAGGGCAGGAGCCACAGCTGGCCCGGTGGAAGCAGATGTGGGTGGAGCCCGAGGACATCACAGTGCGGGGACGGGGTAGGCGGCCGGAGGGGTTGGGAGAGGGCAGGGCACCACGGCCTGGCTCCCCGGGACGCACAGGCTGGGCACAGCGCCGAGGAGGTGACTTGCTCCATGATGCCAGAGTAGAGAGAAAGAGGGGCCTGCAGGTCAGAGGGGAGCCCTGTGA
>NW_011921503.1:0-2797 GCF_000151845.1 Pteropus vampyrus
GCAAAAGTTGACGTGATTTCGCATATTTTCTTGATGAATCTCATCATAGCATTAGTGCATACTACTTCCATATAGAACTCAATTCATGATCTACTTAGTTACTATTATTATTAATATACACACTATTATTACTACATCTCACTTTCATTAAGTTCTCACATGTATACATGTATCATATGTATACCATGCTAGTTCCAAAACAGATAATAAAAATCTATTATTCAGATTTAATGCCTTGTATTCTATTTTAAATTAAGTAATTACGTTCACTGATGCTCTGCCATTGTGCACTTTAAAAATAAATAACTAAGGCTACATATTTCTCTCACCGAATGCTTCATCTCATAGTTTTTATTTACATAATTATTATCATTTATCTCTAGGTATTGCCTAATTTAAATGATAATTTTCTAGACATTTGATTTTAGAAGTATATTGTAAATTTTCTGTTACTGCCAAACATGGCCTGGTTAATTATTCTTTTCATACATTTGCCATTCTCTATATGGAATAGAATTTAATTGATTGGATTTTGGGGTAAAGGGTGAGTGCTGATGCAGTTTTACCAGATATTGTCAAATTCCTCTCCATAGGTACTGATCGATGCTTTCCTGAAGCAAAAATGTCTGCACATCCACACTACCATAGCAGATCTGAAACTTTTGTAATTTTACCATTGATAGGTGTGACGTGGTACCTAGGTGTGTTGTTGTTGTTGTTATTGTTTGTTTGTTTGTTTTGTTTCATTTTTAGCTATAGTGGTATCGCAGTGTAATATTAAGATAATTGTTTGACTGAGGTTAAGAGCCATTTGTCTTTTTATTTTGAACAGTTTATTCATGTTGAATAAACATGACTGTTTATTCAATGTGTGGAATCCAGTCTGTGTAATGGATTGCTGGTAGTCCTCTTTCTTTTTGAGTAATTTCTTATACAGGCACATGTGGTTTTTAGTCTGTCAATTATTTTTATATATCTCTACGTCTCGGGGTTTTTCTGACTCTTAGAAGGGGTTGTGATCCCTTTTGACAGTGATCTACTGCATTGCCCAGAAACAGCCAGAGTCAATTGAAATAAGAGTTTATTTTCTCTGTTTTGTAATAGTTTAGTTATACATATTTCTGTGTCTCAGGTAATCCTAAGGAACCTCATGAATGTCCCAGGATGGCTTATGATTTAACCTGCTTGCAAAGAAGGATCCGAAGCTGCTGATGAATGGGCTGCATCTCTGAGGAGACTTCGAGGGACCACTGGCAAAGCCCTTGAGGATACAGTGACCACCAACCCACGCTCCTCATCCTGGGGGTCTTCTCCCAGGCTCTGCCCCCTGGACTGTTAGCCGACCACTGAGCACCTTTACTAAGTGCTGAATAATTTCTTTGAGTCTATGTTGTACTGATTTTGTCCTTTGCTATAACAAAAATGAGATTAATGTTGGACATTTTTATTTGAGATGCCATACACCAGAAATGTTGCTTTTTATTCTTCCTCCCTATAAATACTTGATAACCTGATGGCAATGAAATGACACTATAGGTGTATGTAAACTTGCAGTGTTGTGTAATGTTTTTTGTTGTTAGCTCTTCAAGAAGATTGTCTTTCCTTACACTTGTTCTCTGCGTTTTCCAGAGATTTCCATTTGAAAGGAATTCCTCTTTCAACTGAGACTCATCCAGAAAGTTCATTTGTTTTTCTTTAAATCTTATTTTCTCCTCCCTGATTTCAAATTTGGAATGTAAAAGTTTTTCACAATAGGAAGGGATGGGTGTGACTATGAAATTCTGTTTTAATATTTTTAATGTATCTAATGAACCAGTGTAGATACATTATAGTTATCGATTGTTTACATGAAAGTTCACTCTGGGTTTAAGCAATCATGGATTTCAATACTGGATAATATCACATATCACCATTACAGGGTAAGATCAGGTTTTTTTTGTTTTTTGTTTTTTTGGTTTTTTTTACTGACCTCAAATGGTCCTGTTTCCCTTGTTAACCCCTCTCCTTTTTCCCTTGAGCTCCTGGCAATCACTCACGTTTCACTGTCTCTGTCATTTGACTTTTCCCAGAATGTTATCTTGTTGGGATAAAAGAATATGTAGCTTTCACAGACTGATTTCTTTCACTTAGTTATGGATATTTAAGGTTCCTTCATATTTTTCACAGATACTCTTCAATTTTTTAAACCAGTGGAAAATATTCCATTGAATGAATTCACTGAAATTTGTTTATCCATTCATGTTTCTAAGGACATCTTAGATGTTTCCAAATTTGCAAGGTAGTGCTGTAAAATTGCGTTTTGCTGTATAAGAATGTGGCAGAATGCACTAGTGAAACCATCTGTGCCTGACAGTTTGTAATTCTGTTATTTTGCAGGTTATAATTATCAATTCCATTCATTTAATTGATATACATATGAACAGGGTTTATTTATTCCATATTGGTTGAGTATATTGGTTGAGTATGGTAGCTTCTGCCTTTCAAGGGATTGATTCGTTTCATCTGAACTATGGAATTTGTGGGCATAAGTTGTCCAAAATATCCTTTTCATAGCTTTTTAGTGTCCATATGGTCCTGAGTGATGACTCCTCGCTGATCTAAGACATTAGTAATGGGTGCATCACTCTGCTTTTATTATTTTTTTCTCCCTTGGTAGCCTGACTGGAGGTTTATCTAATTTTTGGTCTCTTCAAAGTTTTTGATTTATGCTGATTTTCATTGTTGATGTTCTCTATTCAGTACCATGCAATAATTTTTAATACTTAGATTTTCCTACTTGTTTTACATTATACTATGA
>NW_011921504.1:0-2793 GCF_000151845.1 Pteropus vampyrus
TTAACATTCCGGGATCATCTCCAGAAACATACAACCTTAATCCTCAAGTTTTCCCAGTCACCCAAGATGGATCTTCCCAATTTTTGACAGTAAAAACGACAGGATTGCATTTCCCTGCTGTGGCACAGGAAGACTGACTAGGTCGTGTAAGAGTCAGAAAGGGGTCTGTGCTCTTCCAAGGGGCTATGGTCTCACAACCCCAATGACCACAATAATATTGGTTAGGCTTATTGCAAGTGCTTTGATCTTCTCTAGGACACATATATAACTGCACTTGTTGGATACCCTTTTCATAATTTTTAACTCCACAGCCCCACCACGGTCCTGATCCTGCTAGCATCTGTTCTTTTGTTTGCTTATTTAATTCCTCCCCAAGTATATTACACAAATCTACATGAAATGTAGGCTGGTACATAGTCTGGTTTACTAATATGGAGATACCTGTTTCTGATTTAATCAATTCCCATTGAGCCTGTTGAGGTTGATGAGGGTTCCCGTGTACATTGGTAATAACAACTAACCCTAACACAATTATTCCCGCGAGAGTCTTATCTTGAGTGGATCCTCTGTGGGTGTTGCTTTCCATTTCTCCTTTTCTGGGGGAGGTTGAGCTGCCTTAAGGCGAGTATGGTGAATCCAATGTCTTTTTCCTGCAACTTTGACAGCCGTTGGTGTGGTCAGGATTACTGGAAACGGACCATCCCACCGGACCATCCCACCGGGGCTCTGGCTAGCAGGCTGAATCTTCTTTATCCACACCCAATCACCTGGATGATGTGGGTGAGGCTGTGATGTCCCCGGAGTCGGTCTAGTAGCTTTAATCAAGCCCTTGACTTGATTTTGGGTTTGTTGCAAGGCCTGTAGAGACTTGATCCGTATTGGGATCCCACTGGGGACGCTGAGTAGGAAACACAGCCTGTATCCTGGTTAAGTCTGCTGTTGGCAGCCCATTCGGGTCCGTGACTCCTCTGGCTGCCTCCCGCAAAATCCTTTCTTTTTCCTCAGTGGTGAATAAAACCTGCAAAAGCTGCTGACAATCATCCCAAGTGGGCTGATGGGTAAAAAAAATAGACTCTAGAAGGGAGGTTAATCCTTGTGGTTTTTCTGAAAAGGATGGCGTTTGCAATTTCCAATGATATAAATCACTAGTACTGAACGGCGAGTAGATGACAGTAGGCTCACCTCCACCTCCTGGAATCACCTTCAATGGGGCTTGAACAGATACTGGCTCTTTCAGGGAGGTTGAATCAGGGGAAGGCGGCCTACGACCCCTAGACCGGGTTACAGGAGGTTCTGGTCTTTCCGGAGGAGGACGTCCACTCCCATCACCATGATAGGGTGGTGGGATACCAGTCATCCTCCGACGGAGGGCCCTGCAACACTGGTGGGGGCTTCTTAAGACCTTGGGGTATGGCTGCCATTACAGTAACGGGGGCGCGACTGCAATTCTGTAAGTACTTAGGGGCATCAGAAACAACGTCAATCCATACATCAATATAAGGAATTTGGTCAGGATGCCCCGGGTTCCCATAAACAACACCCCGAACCCAAAATGCAGTCTGTAAATTAAATGATTCCTCGGAGGGCCATCCTACTCTGAAGGTCAGCCAATCTAGTTGACAAAACCGCTGCAAATCAAAAGGGGTTACTAAAGCACCATAAGCCTTTGCCCTGTGACGGAAATCTTTAAAGTGATTAAGCATGCATTGAAGCGGTGTTAGCTTACCCTGTGATTGTCCCATAGTTCCACAGTAAAGCACACGAAGCAACACAAGAAAAACAGACACAGACTAACGAACCAAAAAACAAGACTGAGAAAACTGTCGTCACAGTCTCAGTCGACCGCCGACTTACTTGTCGCGTCCAACGTCCGCACGGTCCTGGGGCCCCTACCAAAAACTGCCTCAGCACTCCCAAGATCACGCTCCACAAAGCGAGAAACCACGGGCGGTGGGCTAGGGCAAGTGCCCTAGAGGCCTCCCCAACCGCAAATGGTCTAACGCCCTGCTGCACTGATCAATTTTCCCACAACAAGAAGATCTCGCTGGGGCCTCCAAATGTTGTGACCGAAATAACCAGGCCCAACTCAAGGGCTCTAATCCAAGAGACAGTTTATTAGCCGGCGGCTGTCCTTGCCAAGGAGCAGCCCCGAGGCGCAGGGGCACAAAGGTTTTAAGCCCTCGATTCCATCCCCCACATCCTTAATTTTTACACAAAAGACTATATCTCCTCCATTCATTAACTGATAACTAAGAGGTGGGTAAGCAAGCAGGGGTACAGAAGCAGAATGCGTCATTGTTAAAATATTTTGTGCCTATAGGCAGTGATCCGGCCAGTAAATCCCTCTAGTTAATAAATTTTTAGCAGATAACTAACTAGAAGTGAGACATGGTGGTTAGCACGTACCATGTCTTAGCCTTAACCTATTGTCTCTAAAGGTGAGGTCACTACAACAATATTACTTGTTATTGCTCAATCTCATTCAACTGGAGCATCCCTAGAGTAATGTGACACCGTTTATATTAATATAGGTTTTATGCCCCATCAGTGACCTATTCAATAAAAACTTACTTGTAAATCAGCAATCATGTGTATGATCTTATAACATACCTTGAAAATTAGACATTTTCTTTGAATATGGTAAAACTCTCATCTATATCTTAAAATTGTCATTTGCTATTTCATTTGGGGCCTGGCTCCTTACATTGCTATGGCAAGTGTTCACCACATTATCATAAGAATGGATGTGATTGGGTTTCCACGTATGAGCCAGAACAAAGATGAAGTCTAGAG
>NW_011921505.1:0-1318 GCF_000151845.1 Pteropus vampyrus
TTCGTAGAGCAGAAGTTTTTTAATTTTAATGAATTCCAGTTTATTATGCATTCTTTTCATGGATTATATTTTTGTGCTGTTACTAGACTCAAAGTCATCCAGGATTTTTCCTATGTTCTAGGAGTTTTAAAATTTTGCATTTTCCATTTAGAACTATGATCTTTTTTGAGTTAATTTTTATAAAGGTTGTAAGGTCTGTGTCTAGATGCGTTTATTTGGATGGGAATGTTGTTCCAGCCTCATTTGTTAAAAATACTAACTTTGTCCATCGTATTGTCTTTTCTTTTCTTTCAAATATCAGTTGACTATTTTAATGGGGATCTATTTCTAGGCTTTGTTTTGATTATTGTAGCTTTATAGGAGGTCTTGAATTCAGAAGTGTTAGTCTTTAAAGTTTGTTCTCCTTCAATATTGTGTTGGCCTAGTCTAGAGTTTTTGTTTTTTTATATAAACTTTTGAATCAGTTTGTTAATATCCATGAAATAATTTTCTGAGATTTTGATTGGGATTGCATTGAATCTATAGGTCAAATTGAGAAGGAACATTTTTGCCTTATACCAGATCTTAGTGGAAAAGCTTTGAGTTTCTCACCACTAAATATGATGTTTGCTGTAGACTTTTCGAAGATAGTCTTTATCAAGTTGAAAAAGTTCCCCTCTATTCTTCATTTACTGAGTTTTTTTATGAATGGCTGTCGAATTTTGTCAAATGCTTTATCCACATCTATTGATATAATGATGCAATCTTTTTTTTTTACACTGTGTATGTGGTAGATTACATTAATTTAATTTTAAATGTTGAACTAACATTTAATTTTTAATGTTTTATAACTGAGATATCAAATGTTAATTCTTAATATTTTTCTTGAATCCTGTATATTGCCATATTCAGTGATTTCCTGTCTATTACATTAGGGTTTTATTGTTCTTCTTGTTCATTTTGGGGATATTTTCACTTTTCGTCTTTTGTTCCTTTGCTTTGTTTTAACAATCAAACTTTGATTTTTGGCTAGGGGAGCCATTTCAAGTTACCACCTGTGAATTGTTATTATAATCTAGTAGTCCCTTTACGTCTCTGTTTCTTGTTCTAGCTGTATAGCTATTCTTTTTTTTGAACATTTATATCCCAGACTTGAAATCTGTCATTGTCTCTAAGGACTGTGGCTCTTTTATTCTGCAATATATAGGTCCAAGGGTTGTTCATCACTATGGAGCTGGTTCTAGGCATTTTCAATGACAAAGCTAAGATAAACTTTTAAAAAATAATTTGTAATAGGCCATCATAATTTAAATTACATTCCATGATATATACTTATATG
>NW_011921506.1:0-1748 GCF_000151845.1 Pteropus vampyrus
TGGTGTCCTCATAAAAATGGGGAATTTGGGACACAGATACATCGTATAAAGGCTGTAAGACGTCTGGTGGAAGCTGACATGAGGTGACGCTTCTACAAGCCGAGGACCTCCAAAGGTTGCCAACGGCCTCCAGAAACTGGGAGAGCCTGGGACAGACCCTCCCTCGGAAAGAACCAGTCCCGCCAACACCCCAATCTCAAACTTCTGCCCTCCAGCACTGGGAGAGAGAAATTCCCGATGTTGGAGTCCCCCAATCTGTGGCACCACGTTACGGCCACCCCAAGAAACTAGTCAAAGCTCTTGTTTTCCCTGCAAATCCGACCCTCTCCAGGCGACCCAAGAAAATCCTCCAGCGTTGCTGGCACAAAGCCGGGCACTGAGAACGGGTGAAAGGACAGCGGAGAACACCGAGAGATCAGGGATCCCCAACGGAGAAGAGTAAGTCCTAAGGGGAGGAGGGGAACGGCTAGGGCGTGGCTGGGACAGGTGCGCACAGCCTGCCCCATAGGGGAGGAGCCCCGCCCGGGACAGCGGACTTTGTTCCTGGGGAGGGATGGGGCGGAGCTGGGGGTCGCCCCCCACACTCACTGATGGAGAATCCGGTGGGCTCTTCCTGGGTGACTCTGCAGTGTTCCAGCAGCAGGGCTCCGACGGGCTGGGGGCAGACGAGGAGGATGGGCGAGCCACCCGGGCACCCCAGACCCCAGCCCGGGACCCGCCTCCCCGCCGCCCTACCTCGGCCTCGTCCGTCCGGAAGTAGAAGAGAAAATTGACCACCAACTTCACCAGCCGCCGCTTCACCACTGCGGACACAGGGCGGGCTCTCGCAGGCTCGGTGGCCGCCCACCCCGGCCCGCCCGCTCGCCCCGGCCCCCGGCCCCCGGCTCCCGGCCCCCGGCCCGCTCACCGCTGCCCTTCTTTGGGGCCCGCATGCCCAGCTCGGCCGCCAGTTCGGCCGGCTGCCGGGACAGCGCCTGCAGCTCCTTCTCGTTGTAGCGCATGGCGCCCTAGGACCCAAAACTAGGAGTACGGGCCCAGCCCTCCCGGCTGTCGTCCCGTAGCGCCAAATAAGTCCCAGGGCTCCGTCCCGGAAGCTCTTCTGAAGCTACTGCGCCTGCGCATCCCCCGGGGTTGCCCATTCTAGCAATCACCGGCGAGGGGCGCTGGCGCCCCGGGGGCCACGGGGTGGAACCTTGATGGGGCGCACGAGATAGCGAGCGAGACGGATTGTCGTTATATGTTAACCATGCACTAAGCTGGACCTGCTACTGGTGGTGCCATTTACCGAAACGGACACGAACAGGCAAAGGGTGGGGGAACGAGTTGCTTCCCGCAAGAGCCGACTCGTGCAAGTTACACCCACAGAGGGCGTTGATAGCCTAATGAGCATGCGCACTTCGGCTTCCGGCCCGCACTCTCAGCCCCGCCCCCTTCCTCGCGCCTCTGGAGTATTTCGCTTGCTCCGCTGAGGAAGCTGGACATGCGCGCGTGGGAGGCCCCGCCCCGTTTGCCCCCGGAAGTACTTGCTCAGCCCGCGCCGCGCGTGCGCAGGACGAAGTCGTGGCGGCTGAAAAGGCGAACGTACCGCGGTTTCGGGTGCATGTGATGAACGGAGCGAGAGCGGCAGACCTGGAGCCCACGCTTCCCTGTAAGAGAGCGGACGTGGGCGAGGGCGCCTGATCGGGCCACCGCGTCGTCCTTTCCCGAGGAATAGCGGGCCTCAGTGTCTCCGGCTCTTCTCCTTTGCT
>NW_011921507.1:0-2788 GCF_000151845.1 Pteropus vampyrus
CCTTAATCACCAATGTGGATTTAGAGATTCTTTCTATTGTGCCTCCTGAGGGTGTGAAACCACGGTTGATGCCTACTGGCACCCTGTCTCTACTTGGGATTATATAATAGTCAAAAAGGGCTGGAATAATTCCCAGGCTGATGAGAACGATTGTGGACAAAAGTGGTGTACTCCCCTCCTCATTTCCTTTACTGATGAAGGGAAAAGAGCGCCCCTCGTGGGATGGACAAGGGGACATGAATGGGGCCTAAGACTTTATGTATCTGGAATGGATCCAGGGTTCACATTCAAGGTAAAGCTAATTCGCTCCACACCTAATACTGAACCAAAAATTGTTTTGGGCCCAAATAGAGCCCTGTCTCGGCCGCAAAGCCCCCAAACACCCCTCCAAGAGAATACTCCTCTTCCTCCCCAAAGCACTGCCTATCAAGCCCGTTTGCCCCCCGTTAGGCCTTCCACAGGTGAGGCCTTAAAGGCCCTAGCTAATGCCACTGCACAATCCCTTAACACCTCGACCTATGAGGATTGCTGGATGTGTTTTTCCCCTGTTCCCCCTTTTTATGAAGGCATTGCAACTGTCTCGCCAGACATGACCTATACCAATGATTCACGGCAGACACGCTGGGTGGACTCTCCTTTTTTTGAGTCCTCTCCCGGGCTTACATTGGCCCAATTGTCAGGAATTGGCCTCTGCATTCATAGTACCTCATTGCTTCTTCCCCCTGAATTATTGCCTATTTGCAATACCTCCCATACGCCTCTAACACAACACCATTTCCTGGTTGCTCCCCAAGGAATGTATTTTGCTTGCTCTTTTGGAATAACCCCTTCTATTGTCCCCCAGTTATTGGTAGAAAATCATGAATATTGTGTCCTAGTTGTGCTAATACCTAAGGTCTCAATACATCCTCCTGAAGATTTGATTCCCTTTTATCATAGCACCCCGCGTGTCAAAATGGAACCTGTAACTGCCATCACTCTGGCAGTCCTCTTGGGGTTGGGGGCCACCGGAGCCGGGACCGGCATTGCCTCTATAATTACTACAAATCAACAATTCCATACCCTTAGCTTGGCCATAGATAAAGACATTCAAAATCTGCAAGAAGGCCTTGATAACCTTAAAGAATCTGTTGTTTCACTTTCTGAGGTAGTTCTTCAAAATCGCCGTGGTCTTGACCTTCTATTTCTTAAAGAAGGCGGTCTGAGCGCTGCCCTTAAAGAAGAATGTTGTTTTTACAAAGATAAAACTGGGTTAGTCCAAAACAGTATTGAAAAAATAAAGAAAAATCTGGAGACCCGGCAAAAACAAAGAGAAAAGGATGAAGCCTGGTATAAAAGTTGGGCCTCAAAAACCCCCTGGCTGTCCACCCTACTTCCTACTATTCTCGGACCTCTAACAGGGTTCCTCCTTTTACTGTCGATTGGCCCCTGGGCAGTGCAAAAACTAACTGCTTTTATTAAAGCGCAGGTTGATCAACTAACTAAACCAGCTGTTGCCGTCCACTACCACCATTTGACAACTCAGGATGATGATGATGTGGAACAAGATCCCCGGCACCCTAGAAATCTCAATCCCCCTAATACACCCCTGCGCCTGCATCGACTTCTTTAAGGCCTAGCTCCCCCCCACACATGGGGCGGCATGAAACTAGAGACATGCCTACCTCACCCTTGGACGAGGGTCTAGAGGTATGGGCACCGAGCAGAGTGACGGGCAAAGCACCGCAAGGAAGGGCCCTTCTGTGCCTTCTCTAGTCCTTCCTGAGAACATGCCTGACTTGCATAGAGGTTGGTATCATATTAATATTACACAAACCGGCTCTGCCTCTCCTCCCCAAAAGATACCAAGAGCCATAGCTGGTGGGCTCATTAAAAGCTCACGGGAGGAGTCGGGCCTCTGTTCCCTCTCTCGGTCAAAGCCCACCTTTCTAAAAAAGAAAGGGAGGAGATGTCGGGAGCCTTAAGCCTGCAACTGCTGGCACAGCCCACCTGTTTCTGACTAGCCAAGTAGAAGTCACCTCATCTGGTGGACGCCAATGAGCTTGTAACATACTCTCTTCCCTGATCAGTCCCGCCCCTGCCCTCTCCACTTGAGTGTATAAATATAACCGCTCGACAATAAAATTTTGAGGCTTGATCAGAACACTGTCTTGCCTCCATTCTTTTCTCCCGCCCATGTTTTCTTCAAGGTACGGTCCTCTTCGGGTTCTACGCAATAACTAGGTCCTGCAGGTCGGGACAAGAAAGACCTCTAGAGACTCTGAGAGCCCAGCTGGGAAGCCTTCTGGATTTCAGGGGCTTTTGTGTGTTCATGTGTCTGTATCAAACAGGCACAGCCATGGCTTGCTCATTTTCCCAGCAGAGTGTGGGTGTGGTGACCTGTTGCATGTCTCTCAGTCTCTAAAGGACTGAGTTCAAATAGGTTTCTGGCTGGGAGTTTACAATATCCGTCTGTGTGTGAATGAGTGTGTGTGTGTGTGTGTGTATGAGTGTCTATATCTGTGTCTCTGTATGTGTGTGTGTGTGAGAGACAGAGATGTGGTTGTGTGATTTCCAGACAGGTGGAAATATGTGAGTGCCCTCGTATGTGCCTGAGTAAACATTTCTAGGAATGTGAGCATACGATTTCACTTGTGTTTTATAATGTGGGTGCATTGTGCATGCACTTTCATGGGAGTGCAAAGGAGACTTTGGGGGGTATTAATATCAGGAAGAGTGTGTGAGTGTGTCAAAGATGTTCCCCAGAGACATCTGTCAACATTTGGTTGGGCCTACGTGTGAAGGCCAG
>NW_011921508.1:0-1710 GCF_000151845.1 Pteropus vampyrus
GTGCGCAGCGCCCCCTTGTGGGGACGAGGAGGTCGCGCAAGCTTTTATGAATTCAGGAGCGCGCCAAGCTTTAGCACTGAAAACTATCGTCCCATACATGCATCTTCTATGATTTTTAAATATATATATAGTTCTGTTGGAATTAATATATTACAAACTCATTTAAAAGCTCCTTTCTTAGTGCATTTCTCTTCCAACGACCACGAAACATGCACCCACTCTGATGAGCAGGAGGCCCAAGCCACTTAGTTTAGACAGAGGCCCCCGTGCTTCAGGCTGCAGTGTAAATGGGACCCAATAACCGTGAAGTGCTGGGCATCGGTGACGGCCACTCGCCGCGCACTCCGCCTGGTTCATTCATTAACTGGCCCATGCGCTAGCCATGCATGTGGGTCCGTGGTCCCTGCGCTGTTCCCACCCAGGGGCACAGGCCCCTTCCGAGGCCTCTCCGTCTACTCCGGGAAGGTCCACGGAGAGAGGCTTGCTGGAGGCCGAGCACACTGGGGCTGGGCCGTGCTGAATGTAGCCTCGGAAAACGCACAGAAGCGACGCCAGGCTGCTTCTCCCAGAAGCCGTGAAGTTCATACAAGTTCATGAACTCAGACTACCAGTGACCGCGGCCTACGTGGTCACCGTGCACGGTATTCTGTCGTCTATTTTTTTAATCATATTTATCGCCTTATTCTGATCCACTGGAAAGGTATTATGAGTTCAGTTTTCGCAAACAAAGAATCGGAAACTGTAAGAAGCTAACTGTGCCTCTGGCCCACGGGTGACAGGCTTCAGTAGGCAAGGCTGGCAGAGAGGCCTCCCTGCTTAGAACTTGAATTTCAGAGCAGCACAGAAAACAGTTAGCTTCTTACAGTGACTTGTCAGCGTCACACAATGAGCAGGTGACGAGCCAGATCGGGGTGGGGCGCGTTACCACCACTACAACCTAACACGAGTGGCCAGTGGCCACTGTCCTGATTGTCACAGTATTTATGCCTCCGACAAAACTTTTGCATCCACAAATCAAACGCGCTTTCTTCTTTCTATTAGGAACAAGATATTTTGGAAGCCACAGTGATAACCGCTGCCACTCCGTAAGCTCTGGGGATCAGTGTAGATGTCACTGTGCCTTAAGAAAGAAAAGACTAATTTCATCTTCAAATTTTCCAGGTAGCAGACAGGCCTCCCCTTTTCCCTCTGCCCGGAGTGTTTTCCAGACAAAGGCTGCCCTGTGCCTCTGGCCCACGGGTGACAGGCTTCGGTAGGCGAGGCTGGCAGAGAGGCCTCCCTGCTTAGAACTTGAATTTCGGAGCAGCACAGAAAACAGAAAGCGGTGGGGGCTGCGAGCATCAGAGAGGAGAGGGTTGTCCACACCACTCCTGGCGTCACTTCCCATGATTTATGTCACACCGCCAGGCCTTTCTCTGTCCAATTTATGGCCACCTGTCCCAGGGAAAACACAAATTACTACCTCTATGGCAATTTAAATCTGTGAGAGAGAGGAGAAGACACATAGGCTGGCTGCTCTGTCTCCTGAGGGCTTAGGGGCCATTGGGGGGGGGGGGGGCTCATGGGGCTGCAAAAAGTCTGCGGAAGATCAGGAGGGCTGTGCCGGCCCCCTGTGACCCCTGCCTGCCTGCCCTCACTCTGTTTGGGGGTCACTTAATCCTCCTTCTACGAACACAGGCTCCCAGTGGAGGGAAGAGAGGGGACACTGAA
>NW_011921509.1:0-1077 GCF_000151845.1 Pteropus vampyrus
TACGGGATGAAGCACAAAATATCGCATGACCACGTCTGAGCTGCGCCTGGCACGCCGGTGGCGGGACTGCTCATGAGCTGACACTCGTGAAGCCACTTGCATCAAAGACGGCAGACTGTACATCAGTCTTGAGGGGCCACACAGCTCCCTGTCCCCTCCTCGCTCTACTTTCCATGTGCCACTTCACTGACTTGGAATGAAATGCACCCTTTCTTCTCGTTTGTCAAACCGTGGTGGAAACTCGCCTCTACGGGAAGCCTCCCTGACTGATCTTCTTTCACTCGAGGGGGGCGGGGAAGGAAGGGGGCAGAAGGAGTGGGAGAAGGGGAAGGGGGGGTACGGAGAGGCCGCATCAGATTTCTTTGTGCGTGCCCCACGGTGAACGAGACCCTTCAGTCAGGGCGGATGCGAGTCTCGTATCTCCCCTGGCCGGATGTGAACAAACCAAGAGCAGCCCACAGCCTTCTTCTCTCTACATTCCCCACTGGGGTCAGGAAGCACCCCAGGTGCTGCCTACGGCTGGGGTCACCGGTACCTACTCTTCAGGACAAATCAAATCAGTGGACTGCATCCCGCGAACCCATCGGGGGAGATAGGACATGCATACACGAAAAGCAAATGATCTATATATTTTTTTAAAAAGTCCAGAAAAACTTTAAAAAGAGCCGAGAAGTAGCGAGCATGTCCTGATATAACTGTGCAGGCAAGAATCATCCCTGCCATTTGGAGAACAAATCTTCACACTGCTCTGGTCGGGGCAGAGGTGGGATCCGAACTGAGTCTTCCAGGGTGGAGATTTTGAGGGGCCCGAAAGAAGGGTGAGGGGACCCTAGGCAGTCCTTAGAAGGAAAGAAAGACACAGACATCTGTGTGGCCCTGACCTGCTTAGCCTCAGAAACAGAAGTACCAGCAGCCTGAAGACAAGATCTCGTGAGTTAAAACCAACCCACAAGCCGCAGACAGAGCTCCGGACTCAGAATCTTAACTCTAATAGTGTCATTCTTGAGCTATGTATTGCAAGATAATATAAAAAATCATAATGTGGTTCTCTTCGCTTGCAAATTTCACAGCAGCCCA
>NW_011921510.1:0-2787 GCF_000151845.1 Pteropus vampyrus
TCGGTCGTCTGCGGGTACTGGGGTACAGAAGTTGCAGAAGCACTCACTGACACTTTGAGCCCCTAGAGGTACAAACGGCGTCTCATTCCTCTCTGTATCCTCGTGCAGAGCTCCAGGCCACCCACAGACAGCGGACCCAGGGAGGCTTTGGCCCCTCCGTCCCTGGAGGCCGTCACCCGCTGGAAAGAGGTCAGTTGGGGGACACTGCAGACAGCTGTGGGTCTGATTTCGGCCTCCGTGCCTTATGAGCTTTGCGATCACCCCTTTGAGCCTTTCATTTCTTCATTTTGAATGCGTACACGGGGACCATTACGACCATCCCAGGCAGAAAGGGGAGGGAGAGGGAGGTGCCTGCTTCCGTCCTGAAGTCTGAATTCCCATGCGGAAAGCAGGAAGGAGCAGAGGCCTTAGGAAGGAGCCCCGGGGCCTATGGGATGAAAAGAGATCATGCTGAATTGTGGCTCTTGAACGCCCGGGGTCCACACTCCGGGGAGGTGGAGGTGACAGGAGCGGCCTGTCTTCTCCGGTAGACCAGGGGTCCACACAGGTTTCCTTCGAAAATCCACCATATACATATATATGCATATAGATGAACATATATATGCATATATATGTATATGGTAGATCTGGCAAAAAGCTCTCTAGTGAGGTCCATTTTGAGCCGGAACTGCAGACTTCCGAGATACGGCTCACTTGCGGCAAATTCACGGCCCTCCCGGCGCCTCGGGGCGTTGAGGGCCATGCTCGGTCGTCTGCGGCTACTGGGGTACAGAAGTTGCAGAAGCACTCACTGACACTTTGAGCCCCTAGAGGTACAAACGGCGTCTCATTCCTCTCTGTATCCTCAGGGTGCAGAGCTCCAGGCCACCCACAGACAGCGGACCCAGGGAGGCTTTGGCCCCTCCGTCCCTGGAGGCCGTCACCCGCTGGAAAGAGGTCAGTTGGGGGACACTGCAGACAGCTGTGGGTCTGATTTCGGCCTCCGTGCCTTATGAGCTTTGCGATCACCCCTTTGAGCCTTTCATTTCTTCATTTTGAATGCGTACACAGGGACCATTACGACCATCCCAGGCAGAAAGGGGAGAGAGAGGGAGGTGCCTGCTTCCGTCCTGAAGTCTCAATTCCCATGCGGAAAGCAAGAAGGAGCAGAGGCCTTAGGAAGGAGCCCCAGAGCCCTATGGGATGAAATAAGATCATGCTGAATTGTGGCTCTTGAACGCCCGGGGTCCACACTCCGGGGAGGTGGAGGTGACAGGAGCGGCCTGTCTTCTCCGGTAGACCAGGGGTCCACACAGGTTTCCTTCGAAAATCCACCATATACATATATATGCATATAGATAAACATATATATGCATATATATGTATATGGTAGATCTGGCAAAAAGCTCTCTAGTGAGGTCCATTTTGAGCCGGAACTGCAGACTTCCGAGATACGGCTCACTTGCGGCAAATTCACGGCCCTCCCGGCGCCTCGGGGCGTTGAGGGCCATGCTCGGTCATCTGCGGCTACTGGGGTACAGAAGTTGCAGAAGCACTCACTGACACTTTGAGCCCCTAGAGGTACAAACGGCGTCTCATTCCTCCCTGTATCCTCAGGGTGCAGAGCTCAAGGCCACCCACAGACAGCGTACCCAGGGATGCTTTGGCGCCTCCGTCCCTGACTGCTGTCACCCGCTGGAAAGAGGTCAGTTGGGGGACACTGCAGACAGCTGTGGGTCTGATTTCGGCCTCTGTGCCTTATGAGCTTTGCGATCACCCCTTTGAGCCTTTCATTTCTTCATTTTGAATGCGTACACGGGGACCATTACGACCATCTCAGGCAGAAAGGGGAGGGAGAGGGAGGTGCCTGCTTCCGTCCTGAAGTCTGAATTCCCATGCGGAAAGCATATGAGCAGAGGCCTTATGAAGAGCCCCGGGGCCTATGGGATGAAAAGAGATCATGCTGAATTGTGGCTCTGAACGCCCGGGATCCACACTCCGGGGAGGTGGAGGTGACAGGAGCGGCCTGTCTTCTCCGGAAGACCAGGGGTCCACACAGGTTTCCTTCGAAAATCCACCATATACATATATATGCATATAGATGAACATATATATGCATATATATGTATATGGTAGATCTGGCAAAAAGCTCTCTAGTGAGGTCCATTTTGAGCCGGAACTGCAGACTTCCGAGATACGGCTCACTTGAGGCAAATTCACGGCCCTCCCGGCGCCTCGGGGCTCTGAGGGCGGTGCTCGGTCTTCTGCGGGTATATACATGTATATATATATGTATATATATATATATATATACATATATATATATGTACATATATATATATATATATAGAAAGAGTGAGAGAAATAGACAGATACATAGATAGATAGATAGGTAGATAGAGAGAGAGAGAGAGAGAGAAACAGAGAAAGAGAGAGAGATAGAGATATAGAGATATCTATAGATTCAGATACAGATATAGATATAGCTATATCTAGGGGAGCTCTGGCAAAAAGCACTCTACTGACGTCCATTTTGAGCCGGAACTGCAGACTTCCGAGATACGGCTCACTTGCGGCAAATTCACGGCCCTCCCGGCTCCTCGGGGCTCTGAGGGCGATGCTCGGTCGTCTGCGGGTACTGGGGTACAGAAGTTGCAGAAGCACTCACTGACACTTTGAGCCCCTAGAGGTACAAACGGCGTCTCATTCCTCTCTGTATCCTCGTGCAGAGCTCCAGGCCTCCCACAGACAGGAGAGACCCAGGGAGGCTTTGGCCCCTCCGTCCCTGGAGGCCGTCACCCGCTGTGA
>NW_011921511.1:0-1233 GCF_000151845.1 Pteropus vampyrus
CGAAAGGCGGAAAGGCCTCCCTGAAAGATCCTGGGACCTTCGCATTGATGCCAGAGAGATCTAAAGTGGACTGAGGTTGAATTTCCACCCAGTGGGGTGGATGGGGCTTTAGGAGTCTAAATAGTTGTATTTGAAGGAAAATAAAGCAGTGTGATATTTCTTGTACAATTGAGACAACCGATTATATAATCAAATCAGACAACCAACTTCACAAATATAATAAGATACATATGCCACAGTCCTGTTTCAGAGTTCATAATATTTCAAGGCAGAAAAGCACCTTTCCTGAGGTTGCAAGGCAAACAACTAATAATGATTCAAACTGACACATGCTGTATGTGAAGTATATACAAAGACAGTGGAAATACAGATGAGGCAGTAATTGATTCTAAGGAATGGATGATAGAGACGTAATGTTTAGTGGTGGAGGGAAGAGGGCATTAAACACACACACACACACACACACACACACACGGGATAGTACCATTTCCTAATATGAGGCAGAGTGGAGAGTGAACCTGTGGTGGGGGACAATGAAGAGTTCCGTTTCGGACATGTTGGTCAGAGAAGATCTGAGATTGGGAACCTGCTGCAGAGCCTCTGCCCTGCTGCTCCCTCCGATGGAACATGCTTTCCCCAGACTTTCATAGGCCAAGGTCCAGCATCATTCCAGGGCTTAAAGCAAGTGCCAAATAGGCTTTTCCTGCATTGCTCTCACCCCCTACTCTATGCTGTTACCCTATTTTATTTTTATAGCACTTAACACTTTCCGAAATTACATTGTTACTTTGTTAATTCATTTATTACCTATCTTAGTCCAATAAAATGTTAAGTTCCATGTCAGCAGAGACCTTGCAGCCACAGTCACTGCACTAGCCCATTGGACATTGTCTGGCCATAGCGGGTGCTCAATATGAATTTTTGGAATGGCTGTTAAAGTGAAAATGATGCCAAGCAGGCTGTGGAATATGCAAACTTGAAGCTCAGAGGGGAGGAAAGATCAAACCCAAAGATACGTGTTTAAGAGTCATTGCATAAAGATGGCTTTTAAACCCATAGGACTTACTGAGACCCCCTTGTATTGAGGAAGAAAGGGGCAGATAGCTCACGCCTGAACCCTGAGAAAGCTCAGCATTTGAACTTCGCCTCTCAACTGTTTTTTGAAATTCTTGTCATCTATTTTTGCAATCTCCTTTTGTTCCTTTTTGAAATTGCCTATCGAGTTTTAGAGCC
>NW_011921512.1:0-2784 GCF_000151845.1 Pteropus vampyrus
TGAATGCATAGACTTATTTGTTATTTCATACTCATCTACAGAGTATATAACGTCTCTTTTGCGTGTTGAAGTTGTATCTATTTTTTTGGCAATTATCTCATGACTGACTTGCTCTCTATAGAGACGTGCACTTAAGGCAGCGGTCCGATTGCCACATGTAAGTCAGTTATATGGCATCAGAAATATGAAATGAAATTCGACAGGTTCAGTCTACAGGACACGAAGCCATGTGCTTCCGTTAGTCCCTACCCATTCTGTAAAACTCCATGCCGTATCTCTGGGCAATACCAACAGGCATCACATTTGAATGATGACAATATCGTTGTTCTGTACCAGAGACTTTCAAGGTCATGTGGCTTGAGGATTGTTACTATCCACAGTCCTGTTTTCTACAAGCAAATAGCCCATATCAAAGAATTGGCCTTTTACAGAAGTAGCAGTTTAAGTGCCATGGCCCAGGTTTTATCTAGAGATGGAGAAAGAGAAATAAAACAACACCTGAGACCGAGTTCCCTTGCGAATCTCTCTGAGTGATCATATCTGAAAGCCAGCATCACTGACCACTGCCCAGTTAACCTGTTGAAACACAAGAACCCCGTTAGGACATTTTGGTAACTGCTCCCACGGGAGAAGTTTTCAGTGCGGAGATTTTGCTAAAGCCTATGAAGAGTGATGAGGCCAAGAGACTTGAATGTCCAGGAAACAGAGAAGCAGTGCAGCAGACGGTCCCGAGACATAGGTAATATCTACTTTCTCTCCAGCAGCATCTCCCTTACTATTCTCAGGCCTGATGACGAAGTAACCCAAGTGCTTGTTGCCAGGCCTTGGCTCATATCAACAGTTGTGATGATTCGGCTCTGAAGGTCATTTTGAGGCGTGATGACACGTCTAGCTGCCTAACCAATCAGGCCCCGGGACTCAGGCAAATAGTGAGAGGGGGAGGGAGGGAACTGCTCCTCTCTCTACTTGCGTTCCCTTTTAGATCATTTGCCGCTCCTGCAGGAACCGAAGCTGCTCAGTGGTCTGGGATAGAAAACATGCACATACACCAAGACAATGTGGCATTCATTTTCTTTTGCCATCAACAAACCGATTGAGCTGAGCAACTCCAACCCTGATGTGTAATGTCAGGTTTAAGGCTGTCATTTGTCCAAATTAGTAAAAATACAACGCATACAGAAGGCATTAGGGACAAGGGCACAAGGGACAAGTGTTCCGATTTCCCGTCACATTCCTGTGGGATCTCGGGCAAATGCCATCAACTCTGATCCTCTTTACAAAGCAGGGAAAACAACAGCAACTCCACTCTTAGGTGTTTCTAAAGATCAGATGAGACGAGACAGTTTTCCCCACTCATGTGCTGTGTGGCTCACAGCTGTATGTTACATTGGTGGACTGTGTTCTGAAAATATTAAAGGGAAACTTTCGTAAATAAGCAATTCACATATATGATACCTGTCTCCTCTCTTCTGGCAACTCTTGCTTACTCACCGTATTCATCCCCAAACCAGAATTAACCCAGGTGCTGGCGATCAGTGTTCAGATCTTTCCTTTGAGTATGCTCACAAAGTTCTGAGAGCCAATGTGAGTCGCCTCGCTTCCTCTTGGTGCTTCAGTTATCGGGCCATGGGACTTACAGAAAGGCAGTGTGATGAGCTGAATGGGAACTATTTTGCTCCTTCTTTGCTCTCTAATCCAGACCAACTTGATTCCTGTAGGAAATGCAGCAGCTCAGAATGTCTCCACGGTCTGAGTAACATTCAAATGCACCTTGTCATGCTATTTATCAGATGAATTGACTAGATAAACCCCAACCTAGATGGGAAATAGCTATGAGGAGAACTAGCATTTGCCCACATTAGTAACATGTTGGTGTACACAGAAGTGTCGGAGCAGAAGCTCGAGAGACAGGCTGCTTGTATTCCAGTCGAGGTTCTGTGTGACCTCGGGCAAGTCTTTTGACCTATGGGATCCACATGTTCCACCTTTGTTAAGTGGGGATGAGAGCTACACTTCCTCTCTTAGGTGTTTGTGAGGTTGTTGGCTATGCAACTGCTTGTACTCAATCATGTATGTACATTCGATCGTATCCCTGAAAGATTTGCCAACATCTGCTGTTGAGAACCTCAGCTGGAATGAATCAGCATGCACCATGTTCTCAGAGAGCTGGGCCAACAATACTTGCAGACATGCATTAGCTCAATTCCAGTTCTCACTGGAGCCGGATATGCTGAAGTCTTCCTGGGACACAGATTGCTGTAAGTCTGTGCCTCTAGGCTGGAAGCACTGCTGCTGGCGGTACTTATTTTTTTCAGAAAGTCGTTACCCCAACTGAGGTAGAAGGTAATAAGGTACCATATCCTACGCATGTACCAAATTTCGGCCTCTGTCTACAGTGCCTTTGTGATGGCTGCTGCCTATTCATCTGTGGCAACAGAGTTCCTGATCCTAAGGGCGATCAGGGAAAACACTCGTTGTACCCCGTGGCACAACAAAGCTATTCCAACATGACTTCAGCCCAGAATCCATAAACCTAGTGAAGCACTCATTGCCGTCGATGAGTCCCTTGAGTCTGATGATAATAATTTGCGATTCTCTGGAAGAAGAATTGTTTTAATATGATCAGGGAAGTGGGGACCCCTGAAGTATGTCTAGTATCTATCGAAAACAAACAGCAAACTGATCTGGATAATTAGGGAAGAAATAAAAAATAAAATACTGAAAGACAGGTTCAGAGTTTGATCCAGTGGGAAATCCTTTTCGTAGGAAAACAGATAGGATGTG
>NW_011921513.1:0-2784 GCF_000151845.1 Pteropus vampyrus
CAGAAGCAGAAAAGCTTATTGTCATTCAACCTTAACTGAACTTGCCTACAAGATGGAGCGTTATGTTCCCATGGGCGACTGCCACGCAGTGACTCTCCAGCCAGCACATCGGAGCATCCCCAAGCTCTCCCCAGGGCTCATCGGGCTGATCGCAGGGTGCGGGGGTGCCCCGCCCCTGCGATGGAAACCCCGGTGGCCTGTGGGCAGAGGAGAAGCAGAGGCACCTGACCAGGCCCTCGGGGGTGGGGACGGGAGCCTGTGCTGCTGCCGGTGTCACGGGGCTCCCAAGCCCCTGGATCCCTCCTGACCCCGCCCGGCCGTGGGACACTGGAGTCTGCGTGGCTGGCTGGGGTCCTGGGGGATGGGCCCCGCCTTCAGTGCTCAGCCCCCACAACAGCACCCCGACTCTCCTCGCCAGGGCCCCCAGAATGGAATTAGGCGGTGACCCCGAGGACTTCGGTGCCAAGGCAGTGCCCAGAAGTGCCTCCGGGTCCGCCTGGGCTGGGCGTCCGGCTGTCGGCTCACAGGAGGCTGGTGCTGGGCGCTGGCAGGGGCCTGGTAGGGCCCTTAGCGGGCTGAGGAGCTGGACACGCACGTCAGGGCTGGGACGGGTCTCAGGAGACGGAAGCCACCACGTTTAATTGGTTTTGCGGCCTCACAGATGTTTATTGGGGGGGGGGCGGGGACTCTAATAGGGGATAAGTAGCCGTGGGAAGCTACGGAACTACTTCCCACCAAGACAATGCCAGACAGAGCAGCCCCACGCACCTCTGATGGTAGTCAATAGATTTTAAAACATACTATTTATTATAGCGCAGTCCTGCCTGGCTGGAGGTGGGGGAAATCTCACTAAGTCAATCGGAAGCTGAATTCGCCTAGGCCGATGGTATTATAATGCCACCTCCAGACAAAGCGTGTGGTGGGGAAGAGGGGCAGAGAGAAACCCGTTGGCCACATGCCAGAGCTGACCAGAGCCTGGCAGGACCCAGGCAGAACCCGAGACTGGACAGCCCCACGTGGGCTTTACTAGATTTGTGGAAAATTCATTCTCACCAACTGTTGCCTACAGATAGGTGACCAGAGCCAGACAGTCGAGAGCCTTGTCAAGAAGACAGCGAAATGGCACATGTGCCTGTGCAGGTGTGGCACGGATGGGACCCCAACAGCCTTTGGGGGGGATGGCTTTTGGCCTCTGGTAGGTTTAACACCTTAATAGCAGCAGTTTACTGCTCTTAGGAACCTACGTGACAAGGCCGTGTCTGCTGCCTCTGCTCATAAAAGCTTCGAAAGCATGATGGGAGCCACGGCCCAGCAGCGAGCTGCAGCCCACACAGACCTGACCCTCAGAGAGTTTAGAAAATGTGAGACTCCAGCAGAAAATAGAATGTCTAGAGTCTCAAAGTGGACAATGAGAGAGAGGAGGCGGCACCCGAAAAGAAATGCAGAGGAAACGGCCCGCAGAAGTGACCGGCTCAGCCTGTGAAAACGGCCCCCTCCCCCGAGCTGCCCAGTGCTGCCTCCCCCCCCTCGACGGCTCCCCAGCTCACATCTGTCGATTCATAGCTCGCTATCCAACTAATGTTCTCATGTCTGTAGCTGGGTAGGAATAACAATACTGTGTAAAACAGCCTGTTCTGTTACAGCGAGAGCTCAGGCTTTGGGTAGGAATCTGCTGAGCAGGAGCCGGCATTAGGAAGTGCTGCTCCCTGCTTATAGCCCAGGGGTCCCGTCTCCCCGTTCAGAATCCTATAATGGTGCTGATAACGCCAAGGCCTCTGGAAATTCCTCCAACCCACCCCCCTCCCCGCCCCCTGCAGCCCCCACCCCCCGAAGCTCCGCCTCCCACCCTGAGCCGTCCACCTCCCGCGATGGGAGTGTGGCCTTGATCTGTGCCTCAGCTCCTGACCCCTGACCCGGACGGGGTGCCCGCAGACAGGGCGGGTGCGTCCCTGCTGCACACGGCCCGCCACTCTCCGCCTTTTAATCCGAACGCTAAAACCACCACCTGAACGTTAACACCCGTGTGAATGCGCCACCAATTAAAACATAAGCATGTAGAGAGGAGAGATTCAGACGCACAGGTGGCTGGGGAGCCAGGATGGAGAACAGACTCGTGAAACAGAATTCAAACTCAAACCATGAGCAAAATTGCATTTCGAATGAGTAAAACAAGCAACCGAAAAAGAAAACAAAAGCTCCCCCGTGTAACTCGGAGCCCAATACTCAGACTAAAGGGGAAAGGAACTACCTGCAAATATCGAACTTGGGTCCTGGCTGGATCCTCAGAGCCCATGTCCCCGGGTGAGGACACAGGACAGAGGCGCTGACGGAGCCTGAGGGCCTGGCCGACCTCTCCCCTGGGCCTGCTGGAGCTCCGAGGCCACGGCTGGGTCTACACAGCCAGATCCTGGTGTCCAGCCGGGGCCTGGCGTGGACGAGGAGTGTAGACCAGGCGGACACCGGACGAGAGAGTGAATAAAGGAACAGATGACGCTTTGCCTCTCGGGAACCCGGTGCCCCCCAGCTGATTTCAGCCCTCCCCTGAGACCGACAGGAACTCGGGACCCACCGCAGTGGGTGGGCACCGGGGTGGCACAGGGCTCCTCGGACACGAGGATCCCCTCCGGGGCACTCCATGCCACCACCCAGCTGTGAGGGACCGAGCCAGGAGGGAATCTGGGATGACCGTGCTGGGACCTGAGCCCTGACAGGACCATGGCCTATTGCTCACCACGTGACCTGTGATCTTCAGTGCTATCCTGGCACACCTGCCACAACGATGAC
>NW_011921514.1:0-1415 GCF_000151845.1 Pteropus vampyrus
TCAGAGCCCCATCGCCGAGGACGGTCGCCACCCGCGGAAATTGGGGCCCAGGGGCTTGCAGGGTGGGTCCGACGCCCAGCCGGGCGCGGAGGGCCCGGTACAGGTGTGCCAGGACCCCGTGGGCTCGCGCGCTTCTGGGCTGCTGTCCACGTGCTGCGCGCGTGCCGCCCTCCCCCAGCCCCTCTCAGGCTACCGGCTTCACTGCCATTTGCTTGCCAGAGTTGACCCGACATGTTTTTGAGGTCACGTGCTTGTCCTTGGGTGTCCGGGTCCCGCTGGCTTCAGACTTAGAGCAGAAAGTCCATGTTTCTGCCGCCCTGTCCCTTATCACGAGCCCGGTGACCCCTAGGCACCCATCTGTGTGGCCCACGCAGTTGGCAGTTCGTCTGGTCGGGATCTCTCCCCCATCCCACCTGTCCCAAACAGCCTCAGGGCACCAGGCGCCCCTCTGCTACAGCTCCTGACCACTCTCTCTCACGTGCTTCATTTTCGGGTGCCCCTCTTGGGAAGCAGTGATCCCATCCAGGCAGGGTGGGTGGGATGTTTTCGACGACACAGTGGGAGACCCTCGTGACTCTCCGTGCAGCCAGGGACAGGCCCGCTCCACTCCATGAAAAGCGGTGGCAGAAGAATGTGTTTTATAAAAGAGTTTTTAGTGTATCTGGAAAAATTCACGTTTTAGCCAAATGAAACAGAAATGTCTCTTTTTTGCCAAAAGTGTCCATATGTTTTCAGATGCACTAGCAAAGCAAAAGCACAGAAACATTAATTTGCTAAAAGTAGGGCAAAACCGAATTCCTTGCCTGGAAAAACTCAAGAGTTGGGGTGGGGGGTCAGACGTGTCATTTCTGATTATACTGAGGGAAAATCACCATCTGGACAAAGCCAGCCCTGGAGGATGGGACCATGCCGTGCCTTCGAGAAGATCCGGGCTCTCGCCTGCGGGGTGTCCTCTTCGTGTACGTGGCTGGCACCTTCACGATGACAAGAATGTACAACGAACACGACTCCAACACAAATAAAGCCCGTTTTCTAGTTCGTTGAGGGCAAAGAGCACACGTGTCACTGCAGAAAGCAGAGCTCCGAGAGAGTCGATGGTGACGGTAGGGACACACCCTGCCATCACCTTCTCCAGGGACGACACAGCGAGTGCGTGCGGTCTGCTCCCTCCAAACGCTGGGGGGGGGGGGGAGGGGCGGGCGGGCATTCTTCCACTCCCGAATCAGGAATCCGTTTGAAAAGAGCCTTCGTAAGTGTGTTTCTAAGTTTAGCCGCTTTTCCACATCCAGGCCAAGGGCTCAGGGAGTCACGGCGACGTGGCGGTTGTGGAAAATCTGCATTTTACAAGTGTTTCAAGGTGCCTGTGCTCAGCGAAGCATGCTGCATCCAGCCCGCGTTCAAGGCACACACACAAC
>NW_011921515.1:0-2780 GCF_000151845.1 Pteropus vampyrus
TCTGCTTTTATTCTCTTATTGAATTCGGTGCCCACAAAGTCGGCCATAGTACCCAGGAATAAAATTGATTATCAAACATATATCTCCAGGTAGAGTCGCAAATTTGATAAATAGATTCACGTAATATGCTCTTTAGAAAGAATTGATCTTGTACACGAGGAAGCATTACTCAGTTGATGACTATGCAAAGATTTCTTTTCCATGCTGTAATCAACTCCTGAAGTATTGAAGATGGATTCCATGTGTGAGGGTTTGTTTTCATTGAGGTGAAGAATGGTTGGTGTATTTACATTTCATTACTAAATTATCTTCCTGTTTGTCCTCCAAAATTTCAGTGCTGCTTACAAATATGACTCCTCTACAGTCTGAACAAAATATCTCCACTTTTCCTATTTTGTCATATGAATAACTGCATAGTGAAGGAACAATGTCACTATTATCCCTTTCATAGCTCCTCATATGCAGGAAATTCTTCCATATTCATGATCACAGTGTGATTCACAGGAGAACTTGAATTCCTGCCCTGTCTTAGGATTTCCTCAGAGTTTCTGCTAAAATGCACATCCTTCCAACTTCTCCTGGTTACGTAAACGTGACCCTTAACAGAATCGATTGTTCAACCAGTTATCCAAAATAAACTTAAATAACAGAATGATTATAAATGCTATGTCCAAATATCAGAACATATGCCCATAATTTAAAAATAGCCAGTAAGTGTCCTTATTCAATTCTTTTTATTGTATCCATAGCTAATGCTGCGTAACAAGCTGACCTAAATGATATCATTTATATTAAATATGATTAGATGATGGGATTTGTTCTGATCTCTGCTCAGATACTCATGGGTCCAGATCAGCTGGGAGTCTCTACATTGTGTATCTCCAGCTCATCCATGATGTTGTGTGAGGCTGTAATGCACCCCTGTCTTGAACCAATTCATGACAGTTTATTTATGTAGTATAATCTTCTAGTTTACAAAAATAAAATGACTTTACAAAATGTAATTTTCCATAACTTAATGTCACTGTTTTAATATCCATGTAAAACACTTAGCTTTCTACCAAATGATATTTCATATATGATCATAAATGGATGCTGTATCTTTTGAAGGCTTTTTCTGCATCTATTGATATGATCATATGATTCTTATTTTTTAATTTGTTTACATGATGTATCACATTCATCGATTTGCGTCTATTAAACCATCCCTGTGCCCCTGAGATGAAGCCCACTTGATCGTGGTGTATAATCTTTTGATATGTTGCTGTCTTCGGTTCCCTAGTATCTCATGTAGGATTTTTGCATCTGTATTCATGAGAGATATTGGTCTGCAGTTTTCTTTTTCTGTGTTATCTTTACCAGGTTTTGGTATCAGGGTAATATTGGCCTCATAAAATGAGTTGACAAGTATGGCCTCTTCTTTGATTTTTTGGAAGAGTTTCAGGAGAAGAGGTATTAAAACTTCTTGAATGTTTGGTAGAATTCACTGGTGAAGCCATCTGGTCCTGGACTTTTACTTTTTTGGTAGGTTTTTGATGATTCCTTCCATTTTTATGCTGCTGATCAGTGTATTTAGATTTTCCAGATCTTCTTGTGTCAGTCTTGGAAGATTGAATTTTTCTAAGTACTGTTCCATTTCTCCGAGGTTATTCAATTTGTTATCATATATTTTTTCATAGTATTCTTGCATGATCGTTTTTATTTCTGAGATGTCAGTTGTAATTTCCCCTCTTTCATTCCTGATTTTGTTTATTTGTGCCCTTTTTCTTTTTTCTTTAGTGAGTCTAGCCAGTGGTTTGTCAATTTAATTAAACTTCTCAAAGAACCAGTTTCTTGTTGTATTTATTTTTTCTATCGTTTTTCTTTTGTTTTCGATTTCATTTGTTTCTGCTCTAATTTTGATAATTTCTTTCCTTCTCCTGACTTAGGCTTCATTTGTTCTTCCTTTTCTAGTTTTTTAAGATGAACCATTAGGTTGTTTATATGGACTCTTGTTTTTGGATATAGGCCTGTAACGATATGAACTTTCTTCTTATAACCGTTTTTGCTTGTCCCAAAAGTTTTGATATGTTGTACTATCATTATCATTTGTTTTTATATATCTCTTGATCTCTCTTTTTATTTCTTCTCTGACCCAGTTATTCTTCAGTTGCATATGTTTAATCTCCATGTTTTTGTGTTTCTTCCTGATTTCCTTCTATAGTTGATCTCTAGCTTCAAAGCATTATGATCAGAGAATATGGTTGGTATGATTTCAACCCTCTTATATTTGTTGAGGCTATCTCTGTTTCCCAGTATGTGATCAATCCTTGTGAATGTTCCATGTGCAGTAGAGAGGAATGTAAAAGCAGGTCTTTGGGGATAGAAGGGTCTGTAAATGTAAATTATGTCTAGTTGGTCTAATGTGTTATTTAAGGATGTTATTTCCTTATGGCTATCCTGCTTGTATCATCTCCATATCCAAGAGTCAGGTATTTAGGTTCCCTACTATGACAGTGTTTTGGTCTGTTTCTCCCTTTTGTTTTGTTAGTAATTGCTTCATATATTTTAGGGCCCCCTGATTGGGAGCATAGATATTAATAAGCATTTCGTCTTCCTTGTGCATGATTCTCTTTATCATTATAAAGTGTCCCTCAGTATCTTTCTTTACCTTTTTTATTTTGAAGTCTATTTCATCTGATATTGGTACCACTACTCTCACTTTTCTCTGAATGCCATTTGCTTGCAAAAATCATTTTCTACCCTTTCACTCTGAAGCTGTATTTGTCTTGGAGCTGAGA
>NW_011921516.1:0-2779 GCF_000151845.1 Pteropus vampyrus
ACGTCTCGGTCTTCTGAGGCCCCAGTAGAGCAAGGAGTGGTGTGGAAAATTATTTTTTCCTTGGCTTGTCTGCTAGTGCTCTTTGTCTTTTTTCGTGCGGCTGTCTGGGAACCCTAGGGACATTGATGTGGGGTCAGATTTGGGCTCTATAATGCTCCCTTGATCCATGTGTGTGCTGTTTTGCCGATAATACCATCTTTCGATTACTAGTTTGTTTTTTTTTTGCGTCAGTGTTGCGGAATACTGTAATAGAACCATTTCACCGCATGTACGGCGTTCCGGGTCGTTGTTCCCCGACACCTGGTAGAAGTTTCTGAAACCCTGGCGCGAGAGCCGCGGCTGGTGGGCCGCGCTTTCGCAATAGCCTCTGCCTGGTGGGCCGCGCTCTCGCGAGAGCTGCCGTGATGACTTGCAGTTCTGAGGAGATTTCAGTCAGTGCAGCATTGCTCGTGGAGGTCCCGAGTTTCTGGGACGAGGTGGGACTGCGTCTGTACCTGGTTTACCTCAGAAGCTTCCTGGGATTTTGGGCCACAGGAGGAACAGGTAGGGAGAAGCTTCTTCATGCGCGAATGGTCCAGAGGGTTTGGCGTAGAAGTCTCGGTCTTCTGAGGCCACAGTAGAGCAAGGGGTGGTGTGGAAAATTCTTTTTTCCTTGGCTTGTTAGCTAGTGCTCTCTGTATTTTCGTGCGGCTGTCCGGTAACCCTAGAGACATTGACGTGGGGTCAGATTTGGGCTCTATAATGCTCCCTTGATCCATGTGTTTGCTGTTATGCCGCTAAAACCCTCTTTCGATTACTAGTTTGTGTTTTTGGCATCAATGTTGCAGAATATTGTCATAGAAACATTCCACCGCATATACTGCATCCTGGGTCCTTGTTCCGAGACACCTGGTAGAAGTTTCTGAAACCCTGGTGCGAGAGCCGTGGCCTGGTGGGCCCCGCTCTCGCGAGAGCTGCCGTGATGACCTGCAGTTCTGAGGAGATTTCAGTCAGTGCAGCATTGGTCCTGGAGGTGCCGAGTTTCTGGGACGAGGTGGGACTGCGTCTGTACCTGGTTTACCTCAGAAGCTTCCTGGGATTTTGGGCCACAGGAGGAACAGGTAGGGAGAAGCTTCTTCATGCGCGAATGGTCCAGAGGGTTTGGCGTAGACGTCTCGGTCTTCTGAGGCCACAGTAGAGCAAGGGGTGGTGTGGAAAATTCTTTTTTCCTTGGCTTGTCTGCTAGTGCTCTGTCTTTTTTTGTGCGGCTGTCCGGGAACCCTAGGGACATTGATGTGGGGTCAGATTTGGGCTCTATAATGCTCCCTTGATCCATGTCTTAGTTGTGATGCCGACAACACCCTCTTTCGGTTACTAGTTTGTTTTCTTGGCGTCAGTGTTGCAGAATACTGTAAATAGAAAAATTTCACCGCATGTAATGCGTCCCGGGTCGTTGATCCCCGACACCTGGTAGAAGTTTCTGAAACACTGGCGCAAGAGCGGGGGCATGGTGGGCCGCGCTCTCGCGAGAGCCGCCATGATGACTCGCAGTTCTGAGGAGATTGATCCCCAATACCTGGTATAGTGGCTATTGATAGAGTGGCAGGTGTCTCCAGTTAGTAGGAGCCGCACAGTAAGAGTAGCTTCCTTTCCTTGATTGAACCGCGTCTGCGTACTGCTGTTCTGTAATTGGGGCAGTATCATCTGAGTTGTTAAGGCTCACTACTAATCTTCTGTGTATGTACCGCATTTGTTCTGTGTATCAATGGACTCTATCGTTTCCAGATCCTGGCTAGTGCAAATCATGCTGCCATAAATGTGGGTGTAGAGATATGTGCTCATGTCCCCGAATTCCAATATGTTGGCATTTCAACATTCAGTGGAACCACTGTATCCTACATTAATTCTAGGTTTGTTTCTGAGGATTTGCCCTAGCATTTTATATGTACTCTGCATCTTTTTACTTGATTAATTTTAAAGAATTGATCTGAGTTTATTCATTCACCATTTCACGGGTAACTAAATAGTTTTAACACCCGTTCCTTCGACAGTATCGTTTCTATGTATGTTTATGAAGTTCTTTTTTAGAACATCCATTTTCAATTTCTTAGGGTGGAGTTTGACCCATGGCACTTTTTTGGGCGGAAATGGCAAACTATCGTACACTTAGTATGCTGTACATTGCATCTGTAGAAGCGACATTTTAAGGCTTCCAAAGTCTCTGTCATTGTCTAGTTTTTTCCCGCCTGAATTTTAGTTAGCTATCCTGTGTGGGAAGGAGGCACCGTAGTGTTTTTCCCATTTTTCGCGATTGAGATTCAATATCTTCGTGTGACGGTTGACCATTTCTTTGTGGTTTCGAGAGTGTTTATAGTAGCGTACGTTTAAAGTTTCGCCATCAGTCTTTAGTCGATGTGCTGTGCAAGTACATCGACATTGGATACTTTTCACAAATGTACATCAGTACATCGACATTGGATACTTTTCACAAACGTATACGTTCTTTTTCTTCCGTTCCATGGCCTGTGGTTTTACTCTCTGGGTAGGTTCTTTAGATGCTCAAAAAGATTATATTCTTGAGGACATGTTTTTATTCCTTGCATTGCTTTTGCTTCGGTGTCTGATATGAGAAACCATGGTTAAATCCTACATAATGAATTTATTTCTACCTTGCTGAAATTTTAAAATTTCTCCTAATACATTTAAGGTTTTTAACCTATTTGGAGTTAACGTTCATATGTGGGTGTGAGTTAAGGGTTCCATTAAACTGCAGGCGGATAGTCCTTCGCCTAGCACAATT
>NW_011921517.1:0-2778 GCF_000151845.1 Pteropus vampyrus
GTCAGTGTGATGTTTTGTTTCAGCAGCAATAGCAATGTTATACAGACATTTATTCAATAACTGATTTTGGAGGAAAGTGACTTTAAGGGTCTCAAGTCAATCATTTTGCTTCCCTTCGGTGACGACATTTTGTGTTTAAATCTACATTTAATAGAAGAAACCCAAAGTCGAATTGGGGATTTTGTCCCATTAGCTGATACGGAGAATTTCCCATTGCATAAATGTAAATGTAGTTCTGAAATTGAGGCCTTTGGACATTAAGATAGGACATTAATTTATTATTTAAATCATGGACATGGACAATAGAGTAGTGATTACCAGAGGATGTGGGGAGGAGGAAGATAGAGAGCGTAAAACGGGTCAATTATGTGGTGACAGGAAGAAATCTAACTGTGGGCGCTGAACACACAATACAATGTATATATATATATATATGCCTTACTGTTGAATTGTACACCTGAGACGTACTGGATTTTGTTTACCAATATCACCAAAATTTAAAAAAACGTAAAAATAAAAAAGATTGGCTGTTATTCACATGGGACTAATATCATCACCGTGGTCAAAGAATGTGTAACAGGAAGGAAGAAAAGTTGGAATCAGAGGGAAATTAGATCATGCAACACTGTGGACCTTGAAGTTGGAGAAAGGGCGTGAGCCAAGGAATGATTGTGACCATGAGAAACTGGAATAGGAGAGGAAAGAAATTCTCTCCTGGAACCTCCAGGAAGAACGGGTCCTGCAGACTTCTTGATTTCAGCACATTGTCTCCTCAGACTTCTGACGTCCAGAATTTTAGACGAATCATTTTTTTTTCTTTTAAACCCATTAGTATGATGTTTTGTTGCAGCAGCAAATAGCAATGTTATACAGACATTTATTTAATAATTGGTTTTGGAGGAAAGTGACATTAAGCATCTCAATTCATTCATTTTGCTTCCTGTGGGTGAAACGTTTTGTCTTGAAACCTGCACTAAATAGAAGAAAAAATCTAAAGTTAAATTCGAGATTTTGCCCCATTACCTTGTACAGAGAATTCCCCATTGCATAAATGTAAATGTAGTTCTGAATTTGAGGCCTTTGGACATGAAGATAGGGCAATGGTTCATGATTAAAATTAAAGATAAGTGTTCTACAATAAATTTTTTGCTCTATGTTTTTATATTTTTAAAACTTTTATGTTAATTCAACCTAACATTATTTTCATTTCTATCCTCTCCAACATTCTCTCACATTTTATTTCAATGTAAAAGATGGGGTTACTGAGGCTCTTTATGTACATATATGCGAGTGAGTGTGTTTATTTATTAAATAATCATATATAAATATATGCATACATAAGCAGACTACTAGCAAATGATAGAATTCTTGGCTCAACCAGTTTTTCCACAGGTTTCAAGTGTTCTGCACCACATTTATCAGAAATATTATTGTCCAGTTTTAAGATCAGAAATAAGAAAACAGGCTCAGGGTGATTTCATTTTCACAGATATGTAATAATGCAATTAAAGCTTTCATACAATTCCTTGAATGATGTGTAAAGAGACCCATTCAATATGAACTATTAATATGTTAGGTCTCTTTGATCCAGCAACTTGTACATTTTAAATAAGTGCTATATATTGCATGTAATTACACTCCAATCAAATAACAAACAGGAAAAAACTCTACTGATTCTTGGCTCAAGGTAAGATGTAGAGCACAGGTAGCTTGATTCATACTTTAATGGAGCAGGGAGAAATATTAAAGTCCAAATTATCATTAAGAGCAGTTAAGGGAGTGAAATAGAATAGAAGAGACCCAAAAGGAAAACTATTTCACTTTTTCTGCGTAAAACATCACGTAAATGAACTTAGTCAACAAGTGTAGTTTGCTATATTTGAGGTATACAACTCATGAAGACTCTTTAGTAACACAAATGAGGATGTGGCCATTTGAGAAGAAATTATTTAATTTTTATTTTTTAGGGCTCTGGTTTCACTGTATTTACTATAAAATACACTAATGATAGCATGGAGGATGGACAAGGATGTGAAAACATCCATCGCAGGGTAACTTGACAGATAGCAGGACTCTAGCTGGGCTTTAAGGAACTGATTCTATTCTGGCTGGGGGTAAACACACATAATTGTTTCACAGTTATAAAATTATCACTCTGAATTGAGGAATCAGAGGCATTTTGTTGTAGATATAATTCCATCTACAGATGCTAACTTTAAATTTAGAGAAGAAAAACACTCACTACATTAATATGATGGGTTGGGTTTCTTATATGTTTCCTAAATCCACCTACTATTTTTTTTCTTTTGATGCAATTTATAGCTGTGATAAGAAAAGTACCACAGACCTGGCTCAGACATGGTCTTTAGCTTCAGAAAGTCCATCAGTCCTGTAGTTGTCTGTCACTGCTAAATCTGTTGCCTGCAGAGGCCTCAGAGCTCTGGGTTTGCCAAGTAGCGTGCTGACCATTTAAGCTCTGCCCGCATATAGAACATGTATCATGAAGTTCTAAACATGGCACAATACAACTGCTCTGAAAGATGTGGCTTCAGGGTAACTGCCGACTTCCTCTTCAACTGTGTAATCTTCTTTGCTTACCGAGCACTCTAAGCACATATCGACTTGCTCCTGAGTTACTGTCACTGTTGGAAAAGATGTGATCTTCTCCTTGGCAGCTCGTGGAGGCCCTTTGTTTTTCAGTTGTCTTAAAAGTTAGCTTATGATGGCATCAAGCCCTGCGCGAACTCCCAGGCATAGTCCCCAGGGCTGGAGTGCAGC
>NW_011921518.1:0-1238 GCF_000151845.1 Pteropus vampyrus
CCGCCGGGCCCCGCCGTGATGCGCCGGCCGGCCGCGCGGACAATGAGCCGGCGCCGCTTACCTGTGACCCCATGGGGCGCAGGCGAGGGCGGGCGCCGCGGCCGCCGGACCGGAGCCGGTGATCGCCGCCGCCGCCGGGCGAGCGCTGCGTCCGGGCGGGTCCGAGATGCGCGCTCGCCTCGGCTGCTCCGTCCGTCTGTCCGTCCGTCCGTCCGTCAGGCCGGCGCGCGCCCCCGCGCCCGCTCCAACCCCGCGGCCCCCGCCGCCCGCGCGCGCGCCCCGCCTGCGGACCCCGACCCCGCCCCCGGCGCGCGCTCGCCGCTGCTGATTGGCCCGCGCCGCGCCCCGGCCGCGGCCACCGCCCCGGGCCCCGCCCCCGCCGGCCCGGCCGCGCGCCCCGCCCCTCGCTCTGCCCGGGACTCCGCGCCGCGGGGCGGGAGGGGGCGCGGCAGGGGTCGGTCCTCCTCCGGCCCCCCTGTGGGCGGCCGGACAGCGGAAGTGCAGGCTGGAGCTCGCTGGGCATTGTGGGAAGCCCCCTCCCCTAGGCAGGCGGGGGGCGGGGGCGGCGCGGCGTGGGGTCTCGGGGCACCCGCGCCCCTGCCCGCGGGGCCGAGCGGCCGGAAGACTACCTGGATGGGAGACTCGCGTTGGGATAAGGGCACCCCAGCCTCTGCCAGACTGCGCACCCCGGCGTTGCCCACGCGCCAGTTCCTCGGGGGCGCGCGGGTCCCCGGGCCACAGGCTAATCCCGCGCCCCGACGCGCAGTCGCGCCGCGCGCGTCCCGCAAACTTCGCGACTTCCCCTGCCCAGGCGGCTCTGCTGGCAGTGCGCGCTGTGCAACGATCGTGCGACGAGAGAGCGCTCCCACAGCCGCGCAAGGGCGCGGGCGGAGCGGGGCCTGGGCACCGCGTCCCCGTGCTGTCGGGGGGCCTCGGTGCTCCCGCGGAGGGGCGCACCTCGGGGCGCGGGCCACGTAGTAGTGCCTGCCACTAGACTGGTTGTTTGGCCAACTTAGGACCAGCGGCGACGGCGCGCGGTTGTCCTTCCCGCCGCTTCGTCCGCTGGATGGGGTTGCGGAGCCCCGCACCCTCCGCAAGCGACCTCGAATCGTCCCTCCTTTCCGCCCCCGACACCGTCCTCGAGCCCTCGGGGCGGGCGTAATGCGAAGTGGCCTCGCATTCCTGCCTGGCCCTATGTGGGGGCTAAAGGCCAACTCGCCTTTCTCCTCCCGGGCACG
>NW_011921519.1:0-1316 GCF_000151845.1 Pteropus vampyrus
TATGTAAAAATTATCCATGAGAAAAACAACGGAAGGGGGGCCGTTCGATTCAATCCTCCCTTTACCAACTATACATTTCATATAAAAGAGATTGGATTTTACATAAACCATTGTTTGTAAACAAATCATAATTAAGGTAGTGCTTTCCATTAAAAGATGGAGAAGGGACTTCCATTCTGGTCTCTGCTCCGTTTTAAGCTGGTCCTTAAGCCAGTATCTCATTAAATCTTATGTCTGTGAAATCATAGGCAAAACCAAAGTCTTATAAGGAAGTTAGAAATATTATATGTGTATGTGTGTGTTATCTGTCTGTATGTCTATTATCTCTCTCTCTCTCTCTCTCTCTATCTATCTATCTACCTATCTATCATCTATCATCTATCTAACTATCTACTTTTCATCTATTTATCTCGTTATTGCTTTTGGAGAGTAGTTGTTTTTAGAATATTAGAAGCAAAATAACTATCCACACTGAAATTTTATGGCATAGGAAATGGAAATTTCTTCATAAACATACATAGCAAAGTTATTAAATTTAATCTTTGACTCTTATCTCAGACTTAACAAACAAGCATAATCGAAAACATAATATTGTCTTTTCAATTCTCACACTATGACACACTAAATATGAAAATTTTATGTTTTGGTAAGGAGTATAGTACTCAACTTTTGGGAACATATTAATTTGTTCAGGCCAAATAATCTCAACAGTTTGCTCCTGTCTCCTGAGAAGGTGTAGCCAAAATATATGTTCACTGATAGCACCCATGGCTTTTCTACTATTCTATGTTAGATGACAGGATAGACATATTAGTGAATGAACATCCATTTATGCATTTGAATAATCTATTTTGCTGTTATTTATTTTTGTATGTTAGCTTTGGAAAAAGTGAGACAGAGTCAAATTAAATTCATTAGAAGCTTAATGGAAGTGTCAGAACCCAGCAATTGTTAACTTTTGTATAGACAAAGCTAATTAAATAAAAACTTGACCTGGGTTACTTTTCCACAATTAGGCTCTTTGAAAAGTCAAAGCTTCTTTGCTCAGTTTAGCAAGTGACTAAACTTTTAAAATTTACCATATTTTCCCTACTTATTTACATAATGTAAGAAGCATAGGGATTGCTTTATTCTTATTTCTAATTTTTATAGATGAGAAAATTGAGACTCAGAGATTTGAAATGTATTTTGGTCCTGCAGCTGGTCAGTGGCAGACCTGGGACAGTTCCTGAGACCAGTTTTTGGCTTTCTGCACTGAGTCCATCACTGTTCACTGCCTCTGTTTCAATGATTGTTTAACATTTGTCGTTACAAAC
>NW_011921520.1:0-2772 GCF_000151845.1 Pteropus vampyrus
TTACTGTTCAGGGTTCAAGGCGGTGGAGCTGTCGGCTACACAAAGTGTCAGCGCCGAGATGATTGAGAAGGGAAGGTTCGATGGTGAGATGCCCAGTTTGGAAGAATGCACAAGAGGCAGATATGAGAATGAAACGGCAGGCACCAATTTTATTGTGCTGAGCACATTTCTGTTTCTAGAAGTGCAGTTTCTATAGGAGGAAGTGTGGTATTGCATGCACATCTTCTACTGCCCTTTCTGTGCTCCCAGGGGACTACATGGCTCCACACATAGCAGAGTACAATAGTGGCCTTAGTCACACATGCGTAATACAATAAGCTGAAGTATGTTTACATACTTTCTAAATCCGGAGTCCTATTCCTAGCCGCAGGCCTGGATCACAGCCAGACCTAGGGCCAGTCAGGCCTTGGATCAGCCAGGCCTTGGATAACAGCCAGACCTTGGACCAGCCAGCCCTGGCACCCAAACTTACAATTAGACCTCTTTTGTAGATGAAATAGCAAATGATCTGAAATTCCCTACGTACAGGCTTTTATGGTTCTGTCCCAAAGGCCTGCTCTCTGCCAGCCCTGCGTCCATGAGCCGGGGACAACAGAAAGTCTTCCTGATATTTCAGATGATTCCCTTCTCACTAACCCACCTGTCAATCAGGAGGGAACTCAGACATCCCCCAATCCAGAGTTTGGACCCTCTTCCCCCTATCCACTTCCACTAGCACTGCCCAAAGTGGGGCCCCATACCAATCCTCCCATGATAATATATGCCCCCTCAGGGAGCTACAAATACTGATGGGGGAACAATAAGAGTATGGGCTTCATTTTCTATACAAAGAAAATTCTAGCAGATTCTCTGAAGATCCTAGCAAATTTACTAATGAATTGAAAAAAATTACTATGACTTATGACTTAACTTGGCAAAATTAAAGGTCTTATGAGGTTTTTCTCACTCTCAGTCACTTTCAAGGTCTTGCGGATAGCCAGAAATGTAAACGCGGCCTCTATTAAGGCTAAGGTAAGTGAAGATAAAAAGGGGGCACGTTTAAAGACAAGCGGCCAGTCTCACAAGCCACACACTGCCCCCTCCTTTTTCCCAGCCTCCTTAAAAATGTCAAGGGCAAATGAAAAATCTCAAATTCTCTACAATTACTGGTAATCCTGTTTATGTACATCATCTCTGATATGGAGAGAAAAATGTATGTTTGTGATAATAAAAGATATAAAGTATAGAGAAACAAGATTGAAAATAAATTTAGATATCAAAAGGAAGCTAATGCAAAATTAGAGCTGGGTTTTTTTCTCTCTGCTAACTAAGACAATGTTTCTTAAGACTATTATTCTGTTACAAATACTATGGAAATGTTCTGTGAGTAGAAAACAAGGATTCTGTGCATCATTAAAATAATTTTCTGTGTTTTATGTTGTCTTAACCAGTATTCTGAGGTTTTTAGAAAATATACTGACATTGACCCAAAGCCTGATGAGGACCAGATACTCCCAGCCATGCATTTTTGTTTTGTTTTGTTTTGTTTTTAATTTCTAATTAAGTTTATTGGGGTAACATTGGTTAATACAATTATATAATTTTCAGGTGTACATTATCATTTGACATCTGTATATTCTATTGTGTGTTTACCACCCAAAGTCCAGTTTCCTTCAGCTAACATTATTTGATCCCCTTTACCCACTTCACCCTCTCCCTAAACCTTATATTTGACCCCCTTTACCCTGTCTACCTCCCCCCGTCTCCCCCTCCCCACTAGTAACCACTATTCTATAGTCCTCTGGTAATCACTAGCCTATAGTGCATGTCCATGAATCTGTTTGTTTGTCCTGCTCGTCTGTTGCTTTTAGGTTTATATCCCACATATAAGTGATATCATGTGATTTTCAACTTTTTCTGTCTGGCTTATTTTGCTTAGCACAATTATCTCGAGGTCCATCCATGTTGTCGCAAATGGCAGTATTTCATCTCTTCTTATGGCTGAGTAATATTCCATTGTATATATGTACCACAGCTTCTTTAGCCAGTCATCTATTGTGGGACACTTCAGTTGCTTCCATGTCCTGGCAACTGTGAATAATGCTGCTATGAACATCGGTGTGCAAATATCTTTTGGAATATGGTTTTTCAAGTCTTTGGGGTAAATATCCAGTAGAAGGATTGCTAGATCATATGGTAGATCAATTCTTAGTTTTTTGAGGAACCTCCATAGTGTTTTCCATAGTGGCTTTACCAATTTGCAGTCCCACCAGCAGTGTATGAGGATTCCTTTTTCTCTGCATCCTCTCCAACATTTATTACTTGTCCTGTTGATTATAGCTATTCTAACAGGTGTGAGATAGTATCTCATTGTGGTTTAGATTTGCATTTCTCTAATAGCTAGCAATGTTGAGCATCTTTTCATATATTTTTTGGCCATTTGTATGTCCTCTAAGGTTATGCATTCCATTATGCAGGCTGTGCTAGATGTTCAGAGGCAGCTCCAGAAGTTGAAGGCTGAGCCCCAAGCCCCGCACTCTGCCTTGGTGCCAGGGGTCTTCAGGGTGTCCAGTGACCAGGATAGGGCAGAGGAAAAAAAGAAAGAATAGGAAAAATGCTCAAATTTGAGCTGCCTAATACAGGGACCATCTCAAGGTGACCCAAGACTAGGGAGAAAACCCGGCCTTATTCCACAGTCGGCTGGATGAGGCTCTCCGGAGACTTACTAACATCCATCCCTCCTCACCTGGGCAGTCTCTGCTTGGCCAACACTTCTTAGCCAGTCTGATGAAA
>NW_011921521.1:0-1613 GCF_000151845.1 Pteropus vampyrus
TGTTTAATTTCTCTGAAGAAGAAGGAGGAGGAGGAGAAGAGGAGAGGTGAAGGAGGAGGAGGAGGAGGAGGAGGGAAGGAAGGAAGGAAGGGAGGAAGGGAGGGAGGGAGGGAGGGAGGGAGAGAGAGAGAGAGAGAGAAAGAGAGAAAGAAAGAGAAGAAAGAAAGAAAGAAAGAAAGAAAGAAAGAAAGAAAGAAAGAAAGAAAGAAAGAAAGAAAGAAAGAAAGAAAGAGAAAGAAAGAAAGAAAGAAAGAAAGAAAGAAAGAAAGAAAGAAAGAAAGAAAGAAAGAAAGAAAGAAAGAAAGAAAGAAAGAAAGAAAGAAAGAAAGAAATAATGAAAGGAGAGAGAGAAGGTAGATAGGAGCCTGGGAGGCGGGGGTGAAGACTTTTCCTATTCTTCACAAACTGCGCTGGATTCTGCCATTTGCAGGCTGTGTGATCTGGGTCAAATTACATAAATTCTCTGGGCTGCCTCCTATTCCTCAAAGTGGGGAAAATAAAACTTACCTCTGTGAGCTGAATGAGATCTTGTTTCTAAAGCTCTAGGCGCAGAGTAAGCCCCCTCAAATCAACTGCCTTCCTTTACTCTCTGATCTTGCCATTTCCTACTCCACATATGCTCCTGTGTGGCCTCAGGGCCAAGTTCACATCTACTGGGTGCCCCAGCTCGGCCTTGCTGCAAACTACAACTCCCAGCAAGCATTTCTTCCTCTCCCCCTCGCTCCCCCTTGGTGCGCATGCTTTGGCAGACGTGGCACCGGGAACTCGGAACTCGGAGGCGGGGAGCGGCTGTAAGTGGCGGTGGCATTTGGACCCGGCGGAGCTGCAGGCGCGGGAGCCCGAGTGGAGACCGGGGTGGGCAGCGGCAGCGGGGATGGCGCGGGCAGGGCCGGCGTGGCTGCTGCTGCTGGCGATCTGGGTGAGGCTGTGGTATAGGGGTTCGGGCCGGGCCGGCACGTGCGCCCCGTGTGCGGGTCCGCGCTCCCTGCTCCTGGCCCTTCTTAGATATGTGGGGAGATGCCTCCAGCCACCGGGGTGGGAGCGTGCGTGCCAGACTGGCGGGGACCCGGAGGCTGCAGGGGAGGCAGCTAGACGGCCCCCGTGCCCTCCCTGCAGATCGCTCCAGAGCGCAGGGGTCGGAGGGAGCCCCGGGACGCTGGGCGATTTCTGGCAGGCTGCTTGCGTCGCCCGCACAACTTTGAGGGGGCGCAAGTCAAGGGGCGGCCACAGGCTAGGGCGGGACACTCGCGGGTTGGGGGATGCGCAGCGCACCAGACTCCGGGCCCTACACCTGTGTGAGTGCGGTGTTGGGGGGAAAAAGGTGTTTTCCACCGGCACTGCTGGAAACCTTATTTTAGGGCCACCTTGTTCTTGGTTTTCACCCTGGGCGGCCTGCAAATTGCTGGCCACCACCTGGGTCCCTGCCTCCAGAGAAGCGGGCTGGGTGGGGTCGCCGCGGAGTTCTGTTCCCACACCCAACTGGAGCTGGCTCCAACCTCAGCCACTTTGGCTGTGTGACGCGGGCCTATTATTGGAATGTATCTGACTTAGTCTCCTCATCCATGGAAATGGGGAACGGTAAGATATCCCGCTCAATAGGTTGTCTGGAGGGA
>NW_011921522.1:0-2769 GCF_000151845.1 Pteropus vampyrus
AATAGCACAATGGTCTCGTCCTAGCGAGGTTTTCTATTTTGGCCTTCTTCGTTGATAGGTCACCGTCTATGTTTAGGTTTTTTTTTTTTTTGTTTTCGCAAGGAGGTCAGTTTCCTTGTTGTACCACAAGCATGACCTGTTGCACACAGTCCCTATTGTTAATAGACCTTCTGAGCTATTTCTAATAATCTGGATAAATTTTCTCCCTCAAAACCTTCCAATCTCTGTAACTTCTTTCTAATGTTAGGGGCCGACTGGCTAACAAAGGCCAAATTAATGGCTCTTCTATTGTTGGGGTCCTCCGGGTCAATAGGTGTATATAGGCGGTAAGACTCTAATAGTCTTTCCAAGAATGCTGCAGGTGACTCGTCCTTAGTCTGAATTACTTCACTTACCTTGGACAGATTTATTGGTTTACGTGCAGCAGCCCGGAGTCCCTGTAGCAGAAACTGGCGATACCTTAGGAGAGCCTCCTTACCTTGATCTGTATTTGGATCCCACTGGGGACGTTGAGTCAGAAACACAGCCTGTAACCTGGTTAAGTCTGCTGTAGGCTGCCCATTTGGGTTTGTTACTCCTCTAGCCGCCTCCCGCAAAATTCTTTCCTTTTCTTCAGTAGTGAATAAGACCTGTAAGAGCTGTTGGCAATCATCCCAAGTGGGCTGATGGGTAAAGAAAATAGACTCTAAAAGGGAGGTTAGTCCTTGTGGTTTCTCTGAAAAGGATGGCGTTTGCAATTTCCAATTATATAAATCACTAGTACTGAATGGCGAGTAGATGACAGTAGGCTCACCGCCACCTCCTGGAATCACCTTCAATGGGGCTTGAACAGATACTGGCTCTTTTCAGGGAGGTTGAATCAGGGGAAGGTGGCTTGTGACCCCTAGACCGGGTTACAGGAGGTCCCGGTCCCTCCGGAGGAGGACGTCTACCCCCATTTCCATTATAGGGTGGCGGATACCAGTCATCCTCTGAGGGAGGTCCCTGCAACACCGGTGGGGGCTTCTTAAAACCCTGGGGTATGGCTGCCATTACAGTAACGGGTGCACGACTGCAATTCTGTAAGTATTTAGGGGCATCAGAAACTACATCAATCCAAACATCAATATAAGGAATTTGGTCAGGATGCCCAGGGTTTCTATAAATCACACCTCGAACCCGGAATGCAGTCTGCATGTTAAATGATCCCTCGGAGGGCCATCCTACTCCGAAGGTCGGCCAATCTAATTGACAAAAGCGCTGCAAATCAAAAGGGGTTACTGAAGCACCATAGCCCCTTGCCCTACGACGAAAATCTTTAAAGTTGTTAAGCATGCACTGTAACGGAGTTAGTTTGCCCTGTGATTGTCCCATAGTTCCACAATAAAGCACACGAAGCAAAACAAAACAAGACAGACACAGACTAACAAACCAGAACAGGACTGAGAAAACTGTCGTCACAGTCTCAGTCGACCGCCGACTTACTTGTCGCGTCCGACGTCCGCACGGTCCCTGGGCCCCCGACCAGAAACTGCCTCAGCACTCCCAGGATCGTGCTCCGCAAAGCGAGAAACCACAGGCGGCGGGCTAGGGCAAGTGCCCTAGAGGCCTCCCCAACCGCAAATAGTCCAACGCCCCGGTGCACTGATCAATTTTCCCACAACGAGAAGATCTCGCTGGGGCCTCCAAATGTTGTGTCCAGAATAACCAGACCCAACTTGAGTGCTCTTAACCAGGAGACAGTTTATTAGCCGGCGGCTGTCCTTGCAAAGGAGCAGCCTCGAAATGCCAAGATACAAGGTTTTTAAGCCCCAAATCCTATTCCTCATTCTGTCTTAAACACAAAGGTCCATCTTTCTCCTATTCACTACCTGTCAACCCACTGGTCAGGTGTGCAAGCGGGAAGTACAGAAGCAGAAAGCTTGTGTTAGAATGTTATGTTCCTATGGGTGATTGCCTATGTTCCCATGGACAATAGCCGGTGTTCCCATGGGCGATGGCCAAATAGTAATTTTCAGCTTATATACAATTGATTATTTTTCATGCCACGCAAGCAAGCAGGGTTACACAGGCTAAAATTGGCAGTTAGCGTATGAGCTCATTGTTACAAGTTTCATGATTAACAGAATGTGGTTAGGGGTTCCAGAAACTAGGCCTAAGTTATAGACTTCCTTTGTCCAGTTTCAGGTTTTAATTATTCTTTAACCCTTTCATATTTCAGCAGGCCATTACAAAATAAAGGTCTCAGCCTGAAGGAATACAGTCCAAGCCTCCACTATTGTCTAATTTTAGATAGCAACTATTTTTTCAAAATATGTAATTCTCACTTTTCTGATCTATGTAAAAAGATGGAACCTAGAGATGGGTTACGTGAAATCCTTGATTAAAACACCCAGGTAACAGTAATTATATAGACCTAGTTTCTTCACCTTCTACCAGGTGATTGCAGAGCTAGCTACTAGCTGCTCACTTCTTATAAACCCAAGTTAACTACATCAATTTAAATGATAAGCACTCAAGAAATATGATTGTTTTGTTAACTGGACTCTAATTTCTACTTATCTCCTGTGAAGTATAAACACTAATTATAAAGCCTGTGACATTTTTATCTTGTGTCCATTGTAGTATATTACTGTCTTTAATTTTCAGATGAGTAAGGGAAATCGACTTCCTTAAATAAGACTGTGAAGGAGGTTCCACTTATTTCTGAGTGGTTCTCAACTATAAAATGACTAAGTATCTTTTTAAAATATTGATAACTATATCTCAGACTTAAAAATACTGATTTAA